>NC_057844.1:40606818-40909848 GCF_910594005.1 Cervus elaphus
TTAGAGAAAATTTTAATGCAAATGACCTTTAAATAATGCCAATAATGGTTTCAGTTGTCCTCACTTTACTTATGATTTTCTCTTTCCTTGCTGCCTCTGTCAATCAAGAAATTCACAAGACAGTTCCAGACTTACTGGCATTTTGGTCCCCTGACTTGCAGCACATTATACCTCTAATTAAGTCTCTGTGTTATTTTAGTATTTTGCTTGTTTGGCTCAATATCTCTCTTCCTTTCAGGTTAAATGTTGTAAACAGAAAGCAAGTATAATAGCTGCCCAATCAAATTATAGAAGAAATGCTGAAAAGGTCAAAACAGCAAAACACACTGTGGTAATTTATGTAATGTAGAATGTATTAAAATTTTGGCCTTCATTTGACTCAAAAAAGAGTAATGGCAGGATAGAAATGGCATAGCTATTCAGAGTGAAGTCTTATCTTTCAACTGACAGGAATTGATCACCTTTATGTCCTTGCTCTGGAAACATTTTTCCTCTCTTTCATAGCGAGAGATGCTCCTGTGCCCACTGGCAGATTCCCTATGGTTCTCCCCTCCTCATTGGTCCTTAAGAAGGGGGATCAGCAAGCTGAATCCCCTTGCTCTTGTAAAACCCTCATGGACCTTATGTTCCTTTCTCTGCCTGCATTTCTTTCTTTTAGAAGCATTGCTTATTAGACTGACCAAAGCCTTCCTTATTTAGTCTCTAGTGATACATGATGTATTGGCTTTGGCATGACTCATTTAAACAAAAGCTAGTACTTACAAATAGAAGCAGAGAGAAGTTAGAGTATTAACATAGCCATTTAAATAGACATGAGTCTGTAGTGAAGTGATGAAACACCTATCAGATAAGTAGATTTGGATACATATATAATCTACATGTTGTCAAGGAAGCATGGGAATGCACACTGAAGTTATTAAGCCATATGCCTTTCTCATCTGCACTACACATTTGATACGATCACAAGGAAAGGATAGAGGATAACTTACTTAAGAAAATGTCTACGTTGATGGCAGTCTTGAATAAGGAGGATGGTGTATGACATCTATTATATTTGCCTTAAAATAGCTAATTATATAAAATACATTTATATATGTGTTAGTTAAACAAAATACTTTATCACTGTTAATTCTTTGACCCCTAGGAAGCTGACTGGGATGAATATTAGTGTGCAGGATGTTTGTTCAGGAAGTTCCTTGGGATCAATACTCACTGAAAAAGTATTTCAATGAGTAGAAGAGAAAGCTTCAATGAGGAAGCAGAAAAAGAAATAAGAGTATTAAGAGAAAGATCATGCCACAGCCTAACTTGGACCCCCATGGGGGCTTTGTAAATTGACTAGGTTTTTGGCATTGTCCTCAGTTTTGGTAAGGGAGCTAGACTCCGCATCCTCACATGGATTTGTCCTTGCATATAGGTTGCCCTGGATGGGGCTTGTCCTTAGGCAAAATGACTCTTTGCAACTTGGCAAAGCCTAAAAAGTTTGACAGCTGAAATACATCTGCTGACGAGCCTCCAAGAAGCCAACTCAACAAGTCCCTCACTGAAGAATCTGTCTGGAGGGTTCTCTGAAGCTACACATGGCTGGGTAACTGCATTCTCTCTAATGGAATATGAATAGTGGACATAATCTGTGTAATATTTTAGTGTCTTGCATGAAGGGAATTTGCTTGTCCTCAATTCAATGTTCCTCTTTCTATAGGCTGAGATATGGTTTAAAATTTACACACACACACACACACACACACACACACACACATATATATATATATACTGCACCACATGGCTTGTGGAATTTTAATTCCCTGACTAGGGATTGAACAGAGACTCTCAGAGTGAGAATGTGGAGTCTGAACCACTGGGCCACCAGTGAATTCCAAAGATGACATCTTTTGGTTGTGCAGACGAAATCAATACTGCAGGAGAAGAAAGGACAACACAAGGAAAAGAACCTGGGTTGCTTCAGAGAGAGGACTTCACAAAGGCATGATGCCTTTCAGTCTGAACCACTCCCAAACTGCATTTGTGAGAGAAATAACTCCTGTTTAAACTAATGTATTCTGTGTACCACTTATAATCAACTTAGTCCTTCATTAGGACAGAAAATTATTCTTGGAGGTGAGGTGCTATTAAACAAAAATCCAAGTCATGGGCCAGTGGTATTATTAGAAGAAGGTGAAGAGGATGGCGTGAGTGTTCTGGCTGGAAAGATAACTCACGTGAGGACATGGCAGAATACTTGTAAAGCTATCACTTGTGATCACTTCAGTAGCAGACTATACACTTATCAAGTCTGTAGCTTTACTGAAATTTTTTAGAAAAATTTAAATTAAGGATGTGTTTGGCTGCTCTTTGTTGTTTTAACAAAATTACTCGCAAATGGAGCCTAGATCAGGCAAGAAATGACAATTTTTGCAATCCTATACAGAAGTAAGTGCAGCACTTCTTAAAGAGGTAGTCTGCCTGCAATCAGCAGTCACGTTGATTGAAAAATCGATAATCTGTACCCTAGAACCATTTATATATCCTAAATAGCAGATGCAATTGTTACTTGTAATCTATCTCCAAATTAAACTTTTTTAGGCAGAATCAGGTGCCAGTCCACAATGAAGCTCCAATTGAAGATGCTGTCATCTTATCCAATTGTATTGTTCCAGGTTATTTTCAATTTAGTAGCACTTGCATCATTGAAGAGTGGATTGGCCTAATCTAGAACAATGAATAGAAGAATTGGCAGGTTTGAGGTATATGTCTAGAGGAATCTTTGGGCATAGTTATTTTAACTAAAAGCTGACTAGAATAAAATAAAATTAAAAACATATATTTTGAGAAAATTCTATTACCAAGAAAAACAAACCAAATGCCTGTCCTACCAAAGTCAGGTAATTATTTGGCTATGGTAATAATGGCTGTTGCATTTTGGGTGAGAAATGGTCATGTAAATTATCTGTTAGTTTATATGTTATCAGTGTGTGAAGAGTCATATTTGGGCTTTATTGAAGAGACTATGCTTCATCAAGTGATAAACTGAAACAAGACACAATAAATTGTGGATGACTCTACTTATGGGAATATGGAAGGACGCATTTATCTGGGCTGACGGTTTGCTGTGGTTACAAATCCATTTTGCTATTGCAATAGATTTTTGCTAGGCATACAACTGCCGAGACATTTCCAAACTCATTCGCAGTTAGTTATGACTTTTTTTCTTCAGTGGAATATGAAAATGAATGAACATCTGACTCACTTGTTACATTACACTTATTTGAATTACCTTTTCTTTCCCCTCAGGTTTCAGCATGGAAGAGCAGTGATTTACATTCAACAATGCAGATGAGGATGATACCTTGGCAATGACAAGGCAAAACTGTGAAATGTACCTGGGACCTTATTTATTTGCTGGAGCAGAGTCATCTCTAAATAGTCATGAGACCGAAGAAATAGACTTTATTCATTTAAAGCACTGTATTTTGAATTTTGCAATTTAAATTTTTATATCTAAGCCTACACTGAAACAAATATAAATCCACAATTTAATGTTTTGCCTAAATTCTATTATTCATCTTTTGTTTTCAGATATTAAGAGGTGATATTGAACATGTTTTGTCATGATTTTTATTAGGACAAAAAAACTACAGATTGCTTCAATACTATTTTCTCAGGTTCTCTCACCCTCTCCCTCTGCCACAGTGACCACAAGTCTATTCTTTACATCTGTGTCTCCTTTGCTGCCCTGCGAATTGCTTCTTCTCAGAGAATCAAATTTTTAGAGTTGCTTTCTCTCACTGTGTCAAAACTTTTGAAAATGTTGTGACATAATATTAAATGAAATGCATTAGACATAGTTAACATATACAAACATTATCAGAGGAGAAACAAATATTGATTGTTTTAGAAATTTTGAAATTCAAAGAGACTTGTCTATGACTGCCAGATTCTGTTCTGAATGATTTTGGAATTTCCACAAATGCAAATTGATTGTTCCTCCTTATTGGTTACATCTGTGAGTCCTTGAGCTTTAAGGATATAACTAGGTAGTGCGATGGTAAAAAGTCCTCCTGTCAATGCAGGAGGCACAAAAGACATGCATTCAATCCCTGGTCAGGGAAGATCTCCTAGAAAAGGAAACAGTAACCAATCCAATATTTTTGCCTGGAAAACCCCATGGACAGAGGAGCCTCGGGGGCTACAATCCATGTGGTTGCAAAGAGCTGGACATGACTGAGCACAGACACACAACAAATGGCCATGGAGCTATCTCAGTTTTTTTCTTTCTTTGGTTTTTTTTTTTTTTTTTGAGTGAAAAACAGCTCCTCTTACTTGAGACAGTGAATGTTAAGAAATTCAAAGTATCTTCATGGAATTAGAAGAATTAAACTCCAATAGCAGTTAGTTAGGAGTATGTTTTGTTCTCGCTTAACTTAATAAAGTCAACAACAGTTTATCTCTTGTCTGAAGCACACTGACAAGTGATATATGCACTAAAACATACTCCGAATGTTCTTTTAAGTGTAATTGATGACTCAGTAAATATATTACTCACTCCTTAGCAGCCAGGGATTAAACTTCCATAGTAGTCTACTTCTCTGCCACTCAGATAGTTATTTCTTCCCCATTTTGGTGCCATTTTTTTCCATGTCTGTTATACCTATATTTATATTGATCAAGATTTAGACTATGTTTTATAATTCATCATTCAGGAGGCAAATGACTTATGTAAGACTGAGATAACTATTAATATAGCTAAATTTTACTTTATAAACTTGTAGTTATCATTTCAAAAAATTACATTACTTAACCATGTATCTTAAAACATTAAAACATGAAAAACAAAAGTTTTTATTTTCACTTACTTTGCACTAAACTGCTAAGGACCATTGAATTCAGTTTGTTTCAAACTTCAATTTAAAAAAAAATTTTTAATCTATTTTCATTTACAGAAAATTTTGAAATTTGGTTTTAAAAATATAAGCTAGTTACTTTTGGATAAATGCAGATCTTTATTCTGTCAAATGTATGCTGACTAAATTCAACCCTTTTTCTCTCAGTTCAGGATGGCATTCATCAATATTATTTTCTTATAGGTGCTTTATTTTACATGAATATTATTTAAGATAGTAATAGAAGTCAATTGTATAAGAAATGTTATCTTAGGTTGGACTAAAGTTGAATGTGTTTGATTTTCTCCTGGCCTAATTTCTCCAACCATATCAGAATTTAACCTATAATTCATGTAAAAAATTGACAATATCTAATAAAATATTCGTGCATAACTTTTTTCACCCCTTAAGTTATTTCAACTAGCTTTATTTATTAAAAAATATTAGAATTACTTCACATAATCATGTGAAGCTATTAGTTCAAATAGCATCATGGAAATCAGATTTCATTATCAGATACACTTTAGCAATTCTAATTTCTTAGCTCTTACCTAAAAAATGTTTATTGTTTTTTTAATGCACACATATTTCTTCAGAATCGCAGAATTATGAGTGATTTCTTAATTGGAATAGATAGCTGACTTATGAAAATGTATATTTAAACAATTTGAAAATGATAACAAATCTTAATATTATTTCACATGCTCTCCCATTTTATTGTATTAGTATTTGATTTATAGGCTATATTATACATATTTGAATATATCCATCATATTATTATTTAAAGTGAAGTAACTAATGCTATCAAATTTTCATCTCTTCTTCTTCTTATTCAACAGTTCAACCTTTTATGTTCTTTTTATCCACTGTCAGAATAGCATTCTTATTAACTATATTTAAATGTGCTATTAAAACTAACCTCTTATGCAATAAAGACATATTTCTAACCTTCCCAGGGACCATGTTTATGTAAGTATCTCACAAGAATTTTTTATGAAAGGAAGGTTTCTGTTTCATACAGACCTTGACATGGAGACAGCAAGGCTATATTAGAACATCTTTATTTGTTACTTACCTCACTGCATGCCTAACAGATAGACCTTTAGGAGTTTTTGAGTTGTGGCATCATTTGGTACGTTAAAGTAATAAGCTTGGATTTCTAACAGCTCACATCCTGTGATATACTTCTGTTACACAAGTCCCTCTACATAGAGCTACCTTAAAGTGGCTCATTATTTAGAGCCTGTGTAAGAAAAGTATTTCCTCTGGACAAGAAAAAATGTTCCATTCAGAGGAAAAATTGTTTAATGCCTCCCAGGTGTGTAAGAAAGGTGAAAAACTACGGCTCATCTGATGTTCTGTTCATGACTTAGTGGGTTTATTAGTTCCCTGAACGAAGACTCATCTGCCCTGCGTTTCTATGGTTTAATTTAATGGAGAGATTTTCCAATAAAGGTAGATGGAAATAAATGCATTAGACAACTCATGCAAAAGGAAAAGGATTTAACCATCAGGGTTTTTATATCTTTGAGATAATATGTTGTTTCAAATAATCTCAATTTCTCTAGCTTAAGTTTATTATTCTTTTATCTGATTCTTGCTGCCATCTGATTCATGTGGAAGTGCAAATCATAAACAAGAAAAAGCAGAGCTAATTTTCTGTGTCAGCTTAACAAACAAAAGCCGTGTGATATAGATAGTTATCATTAAACATATCTATGATGAAATATTGATCTGAAATCTGTTACTTTTTCAATGTTTGGATATGAGATAGTAATTAGGATTATTTGAAAATGGTGAGTGTCAATCTGTAGTGTGGTAAGCTGTATTGATTTTGGAAAATGACTGTAAAGCAACTAGTATTTTCTACACATTTATTATGAATGAGTTTTTAGTTCTTTCATAGAATAGGCTTTATTAACTGAAAATATAATAATTAATAAATTACCTGAAGTTTCTCTTGCATGTGAGTAGCTTCACATAAGTCCCTTTGAATGGTGTAAAATGTAGCACAGTTTAGGTTGAATTCTTAAAACCAATAAGGAAAATATGATGGAAAGGAATGAAAAACAGGCAACTTTCTGGTTGTCAGCTCTTTGTTGATATTTTATGAATCAGAGGAAGACTAAGATCTATCACTGTTTCATTGTTTCATTGCTAGCATCTCATCTTCGTTTCTTGTCCAGAGGAATATAACTATTTCCTTCTACTGTAAATAAAATGATGAAGTGTAATAAGTTAATGCTGATATGAATCTTTAAATTGTTAGGAAAATATATTTGATAGTATAATATCATAATATACATGTTCAAAAAGGCTTTAACTTCCTAAAGTTTTATAATACCGAAGCTTGTTTTATTTGTTTTGCTTCATAACATTTAAAAGTAGTGAATAATTACAAAGATACTTTATCAAATGGGATATTTCTGACTTACCATAAAGATATATGCTCATATATAAAGTCTATAAGCATAAATATTTCCCTTTGGTGTCAGGTATATCTCACAGATGAAACAATCTCATCATCCCAGTGTGAGATTATTCTCTATTAACCTATAATTCCCAGTTATGTGAGGCCAATTCTCTATTAGCATAATAGTTAGATCTATTCATATAAGGAATGGACAATTACCTCAAGAAAATTTGGTTTTTTGAATTTTCTTGTATATTAATTGTGAGTTCTTAAGACTGGAATACCTTGATATGTCTTACTGATTTTATGTATTAAAACCCTTAAAATCACTCAATATAATATTTACTTTGATAATTTAAAATGTGAAATGTGTTATGTTAGTCATCCTCTGGGCTTCCCAAGTGGCTCAGTGGTGAAGAATCTACCTGCCAATGCAGGAGATGCTGGTCTTATCACTGGGTCAAGAAGATCTCCTGGAGGAGGAAATGGCAACCCACTCTAGTATTCTTGCCTGGAAAATTCTATGGACAGAGGAGCCTTGTGACCTACAGTCCATGGGGTTGCAAAAGAGTCAGACATGACTTAGAGATGAAACAACAGTCATCCTCTAAGGCTGCCCACCATGATCATCACCTTTCAGTGTCCATACTCTTGTGTAATTCATTCTTCTTGAGTAGGGAAGGACCAGGGGACTCTCTTCTGAGGAACAGAATATGACAAGTGTTGGGATGTCACTTCCAAGGTTATATGATGGAAAAAATCTGGCTTTTCCATTGAGTGCTCTCTCTTGCACTTTCTTGGATCATTAAACCTGGAGGAAGCCAGCTGCAGTTCTGTGGACAGAAACCAAGCTTGGATAACAACCACATGAGCCTTAAGGTGGGGGTGCAGCATCTGTCAGCAGCCTGATTTCACCCTGCTAAGACTCTAAGCCAGGAGATAAGCTAGACTATGACAAGAATCCCGACCAACTGTGAGATAACAAAGTGTTCTTTGCTTTAAGCTGCTATATTTGGAGTGATTTGTTATGTAGTAATACATAACCAATACAGATGCTCTAGAAAGTTTTGGACTTTTTTTCTTTAACTTTTATGTAGAACCACAGCCCATTTTTTCATGATTTATTTATCTGGAAACAGGCCATTTTTCCATGTGGATGAAAATACGTACATGAATCTTGATATTTATAAAGGTAAACTCTTAAGCCAAATTCTCGGATCAAATTAATTATTTTCTTTTATTTGAATCCTGCTGGATTTATGAAAACTAGAACAGTATAATCAATGAACACAGGGATATAACCTGATATAAATCCTTTAGGGGAATGACTGCTGGGAGTCAACTATAAGATACTATGCTTATGAGAAAGTAAGGAGAAAGTAGAGAACTATGCAAACGCAATGGTATTTATTTTAAAATAACTCAAATAGATTCTAAAACAAATTTTCTATGTGCTTTCATATATGGGCATAATGATCTCAGTTCTTTAATCTTTTCTTCAATTTAGGAGTTTTTATACATCCTGTCTCCTGTTATTCTAGTGAACATTTAAGACTTACACCTAAATTATGTAAAATTCAATGTGAATTTGATATAGTATCATTCTTGAAGTGATCATTTTAGAATGAAAAATCAGTTGGAAAACAGTTAATATGTATTAATTTTTTATTTAAAAATATACAGAAATAAGAAATAAAAAATTAACTTGCTTTGTAGCATAGATAAAATGCTTTATGTGAATGAGCTAAAAGAGAAGGTCATATAACTATTACTGTACTAGGTATGGCCATTTTTCATTTGTTAGACAGAACTGACAACACTTTACAGAAGCTATTAACACTCTAATGAAGGAAACGTATAGAGTTTAATGATGAAGCGTGACCTTTGTGAGCTTAATGGATAGAGTTGAACCTTGGCATTAAGCTCCAAATCATTTGAATGTGTAAAACATGGTATTAATATCTAATTTTGAATGAATTTTGGACTGCCCACAAATGCCTTACACCACTTTCTGAGCCATTTCATCAACAGCTTGCTAGACTGCATCCAGTTCACCATCTGGAAGTGTCACTTGCTACAAAATAAACCTGCTCCCTGGATGACAGCAGGATACCTAAGCATCTGCCGTTTAATAAGCTGCACAGAGCATCCACCACCAGCATGGGAAGGGCCAATATTTCAAGGAAATGATGGAATCATCTAATATTAGCCCTTGAATGCACCTTAGGGAACTGTCTAATCCATCATTTTCAAGGTGGATTCTCCGAGATACTAGTACTGGGAGACGACAACAAAGATTCCATGTTTAAGAACAATGAAAACTTTCTTCAATCCTTAATTCAGCTCAGGACACTTGGAAATAACACTAGGTGAGAATGTTATCAACTCTGTAGTTGATAACTATAGATAGATGTAGATAATTATAGCCTTAAAGAAGAAATAAGACATGCAATTAAATAGATAAAGAAGGCAATGTAGAGAAAAAATTAAGCAATAGGGCACAAGTAGGAGGTGAGGGAAGTACAGCAGTGTCTGGGGATCTGCTTACCTAGGATAGTGTGGTATAATGGAGAAAAATGCATTTTTTGGCCATTCTCTAATATCTGATGATACACTGATATTTCTGCTTTTTTTTTTTTTTCCTGTTAGTGCTAGTTGCTCAGTCATGTCTGCCTCTTTGTGACCCTTCCCTGGGCAAGAATACTGGAGTGGATATCCATTTCCTTCTCCAGGGGATCTTCCCTACCCAGGGATTGAACCCGGGTCTCCTGCATTACAAGGAAGTTCTTTACTGTACGAACCATGAGCGAAGTTTAAGGAGGTAATGCCAATAGGCTTCTTTTCTATTTTCCTGGTTTCTTTCTCTCCTTAACTTACCTCTTTGATAGAAGCTCAACTTTGGATTGATGTTAGGAAGAGTCATAACCTAAGGCTCATGATCTCTGAAAGTTCTGATCAGGCTGCTATTCATAAACTTCTATCCCTAGGTCTTGTTCTCTAAGTTGCAATACAGATATGATTTTTCCAACTCAGATCATACTATCTTGTTGTTGCTTTTTCTTAAATTATGAAGTATTTCAAGCATATATAAAGGTATAGGAAGAAACATCATGAATAGCTATATGCCTACCTAGTCCAATATATCTTACCATTTTAACATATTTAGTTCAGAATTCTTCTCAGAAAATAAAACACAAATGAGAAAATTAAAGATTTGTTTATGATTTCCCTTGATCCCTTTTTCCTTTCCCTTCCCAAGAATTCAGTGCTAAATTTATGACCTTGTTATTATCTAATGAGAACTTCCCTGGTGGCTCAGGGAAGAGTCTGTCTGCAATGGAGGAGAGCTAGGTTCTAATCCCTGGGTCGGGAAGGGCATGGCGACCCGCTCCAGAATTCTTGCCTGGAGAATTACATGGACGGAGGAGCCTGGAAGTTTACAGTCCGTGGGGTCATAAAGGATCGGACATTACTGAGCAATAGCACTTTGCTGCTGCTGCTGCTGCTAAGTCGCTTCAGTCGTGTACGACTCTGTGCGACCCCATAGATGGCAGCCCACCAGGCTCCACCGTCCCTGGGATTCTCCAGGCAAGAACACTGGAGTGGGTTGCCATTTCCTTCTCCAATGCATGAAAGTGAAAAGCGAAAGTGAAGTCGCTCAGTCATGTCCGACTCTTAGCGACCCCATGAACTGCAGCCTACCAGGCTTCTCCATCCATGGGATTTTCCAGGCAAGAGTACTGGAGTGGGATGCCAGTGCCTTCTCCGAATAACAATTTAGTACTTTATTATCAAATTAATACCAAATAGCCACAAACTTTTTGGCTTCTTTCCCAAACTCTCCCTTTTTTTTATAACTCCAATCTCTTATTTGTGCAAATATAAAGGACATTCCTCTGTTTGACTTACACAGTTTAGCTTTTATCTTTGTTTTGTTTTTATATTCTTCACAACCCTGAGCTTGAAATTTATACTTCCCTTATATAAAGTTTCAGTGATATAATTTGCTAAACAATACTTACTTTTTAAAGGATGGATTCTGATGCCATGTTTTAGGTTAATACATTTATGTGGCTCATTATAAGTCTATGAATATTTTGTTCTGAAAAAAAAAAAAAAGCAGCAACACTAAGATTCTCAAAGAGAAAAAGAAAGTTAAAATGTGGGCACATTGAAAGAAAATATGTTCCAAAAGTGATTCAACAGAGCGTATTTTAGGAAAGCAGATGTTCCATAGGGAAAATGTCTATGGGTTCTACATATTTAAAGAGTCAAGTTGAAGTCATTATAGACTGAGAGAAAGAATTTCTTTCAGTTAGTACACAGATAACAATGATTTCTGCATTACTTAATGTTCCTGTTTTGGTGGTTGTAGGTGAGACACTGCTAATCACAGATTACTTTATGGTCAACAAGGTGATTGGTGCTAAAGATAGTGAAACTGCACAGAGGTGCTGCCCACCTCCTAGGAGATGCAACCTCTATGCCTTTATAATAAGAGAGAAATAAAGTGCATTGCGGTGTACTGAGAACAACAGTTAGGTGGAAATTTTCACTAATGAGCAATTGATTGAAAAAGCAGCAGAGAGACAGTTAAACAGGTGGGTTGAACACATGCTTTTGTTTCCATGGTCTCTGGAAACCCTGCCAATATAACACTTAAAGATTTTTAAAAGTCATAACACATAAAGCACCAAGAAAAGAGAGTTTAAAAGATGAAAGAAGATACATGTTCAAGAGTTTTGAACTTGAAATGTGGATGCAAATTAGCAGAGCTGAGATAGCTAACACATAAGCTTTCACGAAGATAACCAAGCCATAGCTTAGTCATAGAAGAGTTTGGGAAGGGGAGTAGGTTATAATAAAAGGGGTGCTGTTGCAGTTATAGATCAGGAAATTGTTTTAAAGTCCGTTCCATAAGAATTATCAAAGATTCTCTTATTCATCCGGCAAACCCAGGAGTCACTTGTGAGTATTCTGTGAATTCCCCCTCTGGAGATGTTGAAACAGAGGACTCTGCACAAGAATGGGATTAAGTGAAAATCTAAACACCTAGCAGGGAACTCCTGACCTCCTCCTTGAACTTGCTTCCAGAATTGGGGGAGTCATTTGAGACTGAACAATTTTTCTCTGAGGAAGGAAGACCTAGAAACTCAGAAGGAATGATCTACCTATTTCCAGCTAGGTTGATGAGTCCATGCTTAATCATTAGAGGATAATGATCACCAGTTAATGCATCCCAATGCATGGGATTATTTATGCCTTATTCCTAAATAGTAGCTGAGAATCAAAGAATGTGAAACATTTGCAGAGAACTGTTAATCTGAGAAAGAGAGACCAGCACAAATGAAACCACCAGAATGAAAGTCCTGCAACAGGAAATGATTCACATTATAACAAGAGGGTGGAAGATTCCAGTAACATTTTCTAAAAGGAAAAAAAAAAAAAAAAACAAATTGAAATTTTGATGTATTTGACTCTTTTAAAGGAGATGTTTATTTCTGAAGGAAAGTTTAGAAATGAATTAAGGAAAAGTATGGAGAAATTCTCACCCACTAAAAATAACATATTATGAATTTGAGAAAAAACAAAAAAAAATGTATCAGAGGGAAATATAATCTTACTATATCACAAAGCTCAACTGTGGGTAATAGTCATCAATTAAAGAGTAATACTAATAGAAAGAGTAAACGGTATATCCCAAATTTTGTTATAGCTATATTGAGAGGATAAGGGGTATGCTAGGTATCTGAGTATAAGAGAGATACCTCAAAAATACCCATCAGTGGAATTTAATAGATAATATACATTTTTTTAAAAATTAAGAAATGAAGTAAATAGTATTTAAGACTAAAAAAATCAAGAAATGTGGATAAAAATGAAAGAACAAAAGGTGATGTGCAATTTACTACCCCTGGGAAATTGTCATGGTGTGTAAGGGAGGAAACCACAATTCTATTTTTCATAATAAGTTTCTTATATCTCTGATATTAGATGTGTGAAAATTTAATACTTTGATTAAAAAGATAACATTTTCTATGAGAAAAACAAACAAACAAGGGTTTTGCAGAGTAATCTTTGGAAGGAGAGTCATATATCAAGCAAAGCAAGAGGTTTCCACATCTATAGGGTGGATAAAAATGGGATTGATGAATGGCTGAAAATTAGATTTTTTTAAAAGATAATTAGAAAAAATTATTTCATTTTTTTACTATAGAAAGGATGGAGAGAGGAGGAGTCAGGAGAGGTGACAAAGCTTTTGTGGACAAGAAATATCCTGGACTATAACAATGTTCTTGTTGCACAGCAGAGAATTACTGAGGTAGCTAGCTGTATACTTTGCTTCAGTTCAGCTTTGGGTTTAGGGACTGGACATATAGTGAATGTTAATGCTTATCTTAGTTGCTTCTTGCTTTGGTACTTATTTTTGTTGATAATGGGAAATTGAACATGTAGTTAGGGACTCAGCTACAAAGAAACATTCTTGCGAAAGTGAAATAGCATGGGTCACACAATAGCAAAAGGTCAAGAATATAGTTCTTCAATGAGGACAGAGGACCAACTGAAACATTTCTTCTTGGACACAGTTGTTTAAACACTCTAACAATTATGATTTTAAGAGTGAATGGTAATTAATATAAAGCAGCCATTGCAGATTTTTGAACTTACTTGTATAAGCCTATATACCTCTCATTCCAAAATGTGGACTTCTCTTTCTCACTAAATATTTAGGACATTTATAAAGTCCAAAGATTAAGTGTTCCTTTCCAGATACATAAATAACCAAATAGAGTGGGATACAATCTAAAGACAATGTTTAATTTTCTGATGACTGGGGTGGGAAAATCATCTTAGTGTGCATTTACCTGAAAGCCACCAGAGTACACATATTTTAGTGAATGTGTTAAGCTTTTCAACAGAGTATGTCAAGTATTGAAAGAGTTTATTGAGAGAATTTCAAATTTAATATCCAGCAGGATACAAGGATTGGACTCAACATATGACCATTTATTAGTTGGTAACTGTGGAAATTAATTATTAAGAAAAATTAAAATTTAATCTGTAAAGTTTGCCGATGTGAAGAACAGCGATTGAACAACAAATTTGACTCACTTTCATGATATCCTCATTCTCTCAGCAAGCTCTCAGTAATTTTGTTATGTGTACAACATCAGACTGACTCCAATAAGTTGTGGCCCCTCAGTTCAGTTAAGTTCAGTTGTTCAGTCATGTTCGACTCTTTACAACCCCATGGACTGCAGCACATCAGGCCTCCCTGTCCATCACCAATTCCCGGAGGGACAAACTCATGTCCATTGAATTGGTGATATAATCCAACCATCTCATCCTCTGTCGTTCCCTTCTCCTCCTGCCTTTAACCTTTGCCAGTATCAGGATCTTTTCCAATGAGTCAGTACTTTTCATCAGGTGACCAAAGTATTGGAGCTTCAGCATCAGTTCTTCCAATGAATATTCAGGACCGATTTCCTTTAGGATGGACTGGTTGGATCTCCTTGTAGTCCAAGGGACTCTCAAGAGTCTTCTCCAACACCACAATTCAAGATCATCAATTCTTTGGTGCTCAGCTTTCTTTATAGTCCAACTCTCACATCTATACATAACTACTGGAAAAACCATAGCCTTGACCAGACGGACCTTTGTTGACAAAGTAATGTCTCTGCTTTTTAATATGCTATCTGGGTTGGTCATAACTTTCCTTCCAAGGAGTAAGCATTTTATTAATTTCATGGCTGCAGTCACCATCTGCAGTAATTTTGGAGCCCAAGAAAATAAAGTCTCGCACTATTTCCATTTTCTCCATATTTATTTGCATGAAGTAATGGGACCAGTGCCACGATCTTTGTTTTCTGAATGTTGAGTTTTAAGACATCTTTTTCACTCTCCTCTTTCACTTTCATCAAGAGCCTCTTTAGTTCCTCTTAACTTTTTGCCATAGGGTGATGTCATCTGCATATCTGAGGTTACTGATATTTCTCCTGGCAATCTTGTTTCCAGCTTGTGCTTCATCCAGCCCAGCATTTCTCATGATGTACTCTGCATAGAAGTTAAATATGCAGGGTGACAATATACAGCCTTGATGTACTCCATTCCCAATTTGGAACCAGTCCAATGTTCCATGTCTGGTTCTAACTGTTACTTCTTTACCTGCATACAGATTTCTCAGGAGGCAGATAAGATGGTCTGATATTCCCATCTCCTTAAGAATTTTCCACAATTTGTTGTGATCCACTCAGTCAAAGGCTTTGACATAATCAATAAAGCAGAAGTAGATATTTTTCTGGAAATCTCTTGCTTTTTTCATGATCCAGTGGATGTTGGAAATGTGATCTTTGTTTCCTCTGCCCTTTCTAAATCCAGCTTGAATACATTGAACTTCTTGGTTCACATACTATTGAAGCCTCACATGGAGAATTTTGAGCATTACTTTGCTAGCGTGTGAGATGAATGCAACTCTGTTGTCGTTTGGACATTCTTTGGCATTGCCCTTCTTTGGGATTGGAATGAAAGATGAAGTCTTCCAGTCCTGTGGCCATTGATGAATTTTCCAAATTTGCTGGCATACTGAAAGCAGCACTTTCACAGCATCATCTTTTAGGATTTGAAATAGCTCAACTGGAATTCCATCACCTCCACTAGCTTTGTTCATAGTGATGCTTCCTAAGGCCCACTTGACTTCACATTCCAGGATGTCTAACTCTAGGTGGTTGATCACACCATTGTGGTTATAGGTAATTAAGATCTTTTTTTGTATAGTTCATCAGTGTATTCTTGCCACCTCTTCTTAATATCTTCTGCTTCTGCTAGGTCTATACCATTTCTGTCCTTTATTGAGCCCATCTTTGCATGAAATGTTCCCTTCATATCTCTAATTTTCTTGAAGAAATCTCTAGCCTTTCCCATTCTCCTCTTTTCCTCTGTTATTTGCATTGATCACTGAGAAAGCCTTTCTTATCTCTCCTTGCTGTTCTTTGGAACTGTGCATTCACCATGGGTATAGCTTTCCTTTTATCCTTTGCCTTTAGCTTCTCTTCTTCTCACAGCTATTTGTAAGGCCTCTTCAGACAACCATTTTGCCTTTTTGCATTTCTTTTTCTTGGGGATGATCTTGATCACTGCCTCCTGTACAATGTCATGAATTGTTTTTCAGGCACTCTATCTACCCCTTTACTCTATTTTTCACTTCTACTGTATAATTGTAAAGGTCATACTGAATGGTCTAGTGGTTTTCCTTGCTTTCTTCAATTTAAATCTGAATTTTGCAATAAGGAGTTCATGATCTGAGCCACAGTCTGTCTCTGGTCTGTATAGAGCTTCTCCATCTTTGGCTGCAAAGGATATAATCAATGTAATTTCTGGTGATGTCCATCTGGTGATGTCTATATGTAGTCTTCTCTTGTGTTGTTGGAAGAGGGTGTTTGCTATGACAGTGAGTTCTCTTGGCGAAACTCTGTTAGTCTTTGGCCTGCTTCATTTTGAACTCCGAGGACAAACTTGCCTGTTACTCCAGGTGTTTCTTGACTTCCTACTTTGCATTCCAGTTCCCTATGATGAAAATGACGTCTTTCTTTGATGTTAGTTCTAGGAGGTATTGTAAGTCTTTGTAGAATCATTCAACTTCAGTTTCTTCATCATCAGTGGCTGGGGCATATACTTGGATGGTTGTGATGTTGAATGGTTTGCCTTGGAAATGAACTGAAATCATTCTGTCAATTTTAAGATTGCAACCAAGTAACACATTTGACTCTTTGTTGACTATGAGGTCTATGCCATTCCTTCTGAGGGATTCTTGGCCACAGTAGTAGATACAATGTTCATCCTAATTAAATTTGCCCATTCCCACCTATTTTAGTTCACTGTTTGTTAAAATTTTGATGTTTACTCTTGCCATCTACTGTTTTGACCTCATCATGTTTACCCTGATTCATGAACCTAAGATGCTATGCAGTATTGTTCTTTAGAGTATCGGACTTCACTTGTTTCACCAGTCACATCCACAACTGGGTGCTGGTTTCGCTTCGGCTCCATCTCTTCATTCTTTCTGTAGTTACTTCTCCACTCTTCTCCAGTAGCATATTGGGTACCTACCGGCCTGGTGAGTTCATCTCTCAGTGTCACATCTTTTCATACTGTTCCTGGGATTCTCAAGGCAAGAATACTGAATGCAGTAAGAATACCGAAGTATAATAAAACACATAATACATTTTTGAATAATGTACTCTGTTAAAAACAGAACTTTTTAATGAATAAAAAATTAATAATGCTTTTCTTTCAATTCCTGACCATTTTCCCTTTTAAATGTCACAAGTAGAATTTGAGCCTCTACCTAATTCAATTTCAGTGTACAAAGATTTTTTGTAAATCACTCCAGGTAGCTGACAGTCATATTACTATGACATACTTCCAATATATAATGATATCTTTAAGCTTCATTATATATGTAAGCATTCTTAAGCCTTAGTATATGATTTATAGTAATATCAAAGAAGAGCATAATTCTGTCTACATTTTCTATTTAACTAAGTTTCTTTATTGTTTTTGTCATAGTAAAATATTGTTGAAAATTAAATAGGTGTTCCTTAAAGTCTGCTATTTGATAGTTGTTGGCATCTGTGTCATAGTTCTTCATCATGCATGAATCATTCCCCATGAACACCTAATTTTGAAAAAGTTTATCCCATATTGAGAAATTTGGCAATTTCTACCATTTTTGATTACATTGCCTAGTGTGATAGGCAATTTTCTGTGTATGCATTTTTTTTTCAGTGTTTGTTCATAGAGCTATCATTTTAAAGACATTTAAAGAGATGTTTAGGGATCTGAATTTAAGCTAAAATTCAAACCTCTGCTTTGTTACACAGGCAAATACATATCTAAGTGGACAAAAAGTGATGAACAGAATTTGTTAGTAGGTTTACATCTGGGCAGATAGTTAAACTGCTGGTAAACCTCAACATCTGTATCTGTCATTTGGCACATTTCTCGATTAGAAATCACATGCAACTGCCAGAAATTGTGAGATTAGAATGTGAAAAAAATTGGTTTTAATATCAATGTTTGGATGTAAGAAGGGAAAATGAACACAGACAGTCCCATGCAACTTGGTAATACGACTTCTCTGGCAATTCATGTAAATCTTTATTGGAATTGTTTAAAATGCCTGTTGTTTTAAATTATTTAAAAATTGTTTAAACAATTGTTTAAATTGTTTAAAAATCTGTTTTTGAAGGGATTTTGATCTTAAAGATGTATTTGCATAGTAAGGATATGGTATTTGGATTTGAGGGTTTTGAAAGTTCTTAAGCTAACCAAGTTTGAGCCACAGGGAGGCCTCCAAAAGTCCTGATGACCCCTTAGAACTACCATTAATGCCAGGCAAGCAAGTTTTAAGTTAACTTATCTTTTTTTTTTTCATTGCTTCAACTTTATCTTACTAATACAAGGGATATCTTTACCTTCCCACCTGAAAGTATGGTAAAATCTAGTCTAGAATCTTTTTTTCCCCAGATTTATTAAGATTTATTTCCCAGATTTATCTATAATCATAATCTTCATGTAATATTATATACATGTATATTGAAAGATTTGATACATTTATTCATTGTGAAGTAATTACCATTTTGGGTTAGTTAATACTTCAACCACCTCATACAATTAAGGTTTATTTCTTGTAGTGAGAATATTTAAGGTCTACACTCTTAGCATCTTTCAAGTATAAAATAAAACATTGTTAATTGTGATAACCAATGCTGTACATTAGACCTCAGAATTTACTCATCTTATAACTGGAAATTTATATTCCTTGACTAACATATCTTCTTTTATCATACACCACCCCCCCCCCCCAGTGCCTTACAACCACCATTTTATTCTGTTTCTGTGAATTCAGCTCTGTTAGATTCCACATATAAGTGAATATCATACTGTATTTGACTTTCTCTGTCTGGCTTACTTCACTTAGCATACTACTCTCAATTCAGAAGAATTCTCTTTCTTCTCATAGTTGAGTGATATTCCATTGCATATGCACATACTGTATCTGCTTCTCCATGCATCCACTGATCACCACTTAGGTTGCTTTGATATCCTGATGTCGTGAATAATGCTACAATGAACCTGGGTGTACTGATATATATATATTAGAGATCCTGATTTCATTTCCTTTAGATATAAACTCAGAAGTGGCATTGTTGGATCATATGTAGTTCTGTTTTTAATTTTTTGAGGAATTTCAGTGTTGTTTCCATTATGTCTGCCCAAATTACATTCCCATCTACAGTGCACAAGGAATCCCTATTTTCCACATCTTCACCAATATTTATATCTTGTCTTTTTGATGATAGTCATTCTAACAGGTATGAAGTGATAGCTCATTGCGGATTTTGTTTGTATCTTCCTGATGATTAGTGGCAGAAAGCGAAGAAAAACTAAAGAGCCTCTTGAAGAAAGTGAAAGAGGAGAGTGAAAAAGTTGGCTTAAAGCTCAGCATTTAGAAAACTAAGATCATGGCATCTGGTCCCATCACTTCATGGCAAATAGATGGGGAAACAGTGAGAGACTATTTTTTGGGCTCCAAAATCACTGCAGATGGTGATTGCAGCCATAAAATTAAAAGACGCTTACTCCTTGGAAGGAAAGTTATGACCAACCTAGACAGCACATTAAAAAGCAGAGATATTACTTCACCGACAAAAGTCTATCTAGTCAAGGCTATGGTTTTTCCAGTAGTCATATATGGATGTGAGAGTTGGGCTATAAAGAAAGCTGAGTGCCGAAGAATTGATACTTTTGGATTGTGGTGTTGGAGAAGACTCTTGAAAGTCCCTTGGACTGCAAAGAGATCCACCCAGTCCATCCTAAAGGAAATCAGTCCTGAATATTCATTGGAAGGACTGATGTTGAAGCTGAAACTCCAATACTTTGGCCACCTGATGTGAAGAGCTGACTTATTTAAAAAGACCCTGATGCTGGGAAAGATAGAAGGCAGGAGGAGAAGGGAATGACAGAGGATGAGATGGTTGGATGGCCTCACTGACTCAACAGACATGAGTCTGAATAAACTCTGGGAGTTAGTGATAGACAGGGAGACCTGGCATGCTGCAGTCCATGGGGTCGCAGAGTCGAACACGATTGAGCAACTGAACTGAACTGACATGTACCTTTTATACATTTGCATGCATTCTTTGTAAAAATGTCCATTCAATTCCTCTGCTGATTTTTTATTCAAATTCTTTGAGTTCTTTGCTACTGAGTCATATGAGTCCCTTACACAGTTTGAATATCAACCTTTAATCGTATTAGATTTTATAGATATTTTCTCCCATTCTATAATACGTCCTTTCATTTTATTGATTCCCTTCCTGTACAGAAGCTTTTTAAATTCATGTAGTGCCATTTATTACTTTTTGCATTTGTTGCTTATGCTTTTGGTGCTTTATTAGAAAATATCATTGCTGAGGTCAACATCAAAGAGCTTTTCCCCTCTTTTTTTCCTAGGAGTTTTTCAGTTCCAGGTCTTATGTTTTCTGTCTTTAATGCATTTTGAGTTGAGTTTGGTGAGTGGATATGTGATAACAATCCAATTTCACTATCATGCACATGATTACCAAGTATTCCCAAAATCATTTCAGGAAGAGACTGTCCTTTTTCATTGACTATTCTTGACTCTCTTCTTAAATATTGGTTGATCATACATGCAAGGATTTATTTCTGGACTCAAGTCTATTACAGTAGCCTGTGTGTCTATTTTTATGCCAGTATCATACAGTTTTGATTACTATAACCGTTCAGTATAGTTTGAAATCAGGGAGTGTGATGCATACAACTTTGCTTTTTTATCAGGATTGTTTTGGCTATTTGGGGTCTTTTTCTCTATTAATTTACTAAAGATTTGTCAATTTTGTTAATCTTTCTGAAAAGATGAATTGTATTGTGTTGATGTTTTCTATCACTTTTCTGCTCTCTGTATTGCTTACTTCCTCTTTGATCTTTGTTATCTCCTTCTCTCTGCCCTCTTTGGGCTCAATTTGGGTCTTCTTTTTCTAGTTATTTGAGGTAAAAAGTCAGGTTGTTTGACATCTTTCTTTTTACTTAATATAGGTTTTTATTGCTATAAACTTTTCTCTTAGATTTGCTTTGACTACATCCCGTAGATTTTTCACTGTTGCATTTGCATTTACATTTGTTTCAAATTACATGTATTTTTATTTTCCATTGGTGGCTCAGCTGGTAAAGAATCTACATGAAATGCAGGTCTGGGTTTGATCTCTGAGTCAGGAAGATTCCCTGGAGCAGGGAATGACAACCCACTTCAGTATTCTTGCCTGGAGATCCGATGGACAAAGGAGCCCAGCAGGCTACAGTCCACAGGGTTGCAAAGAGTCAGACATGACTCAGCACTTTTCACTTTCAGTTTTCACTTTGATCCATTAATTTCTTCAGAGGTATGTTGTTTAATTTTCATATATTTGTGAAGATGGAGAAGAGGAAAGAAGGCTATACTGTTTTCTGTTAACCTTCATACAAGTGTTAAGTTGTTAAGACTCCACCAAATTTCAGTATTAGAGTATTCTGAATTTAATTATATATCTAACTTTGCCAGTGTGTTGTGTGTTTTCACATGTTTTCATGATACTAATTAACACCTTTTTATTTCATTTTGAAAAGCTTTCAGAATTCTTTATGGCAGATTTAGTGATGATGAAGTCCCACAGTTTTTGCCTGGGCAAGACTTTAATTTTTATTTATTTCTGAAAGACAGTTTTGCCACTTAGAATATTTCTAGTTGTTAGTTTTCTCTTTCAGCACTTTGAGTATATCATCCCACTCTCTTCTGGCCTGTAAGATTTCTGCTAAGAAATCTATTGATAATTTTTGGAGGTTCCCTTATAAGTTACAAGTTTTTTCTCTTGCTGCTTTTAAGGCTTTCTTTGTCTTTGATCTTTTGTTATTGTTGTTTATTTTGTCTTTTAATTGATTTATTTCTTTTAATTGGAGGCTAATTACTTCACAATATTGTAGCGGTTTTTACCATACATTGACATGAATCAGCTATGGGTGTAAATGTGTCCCCCATCCTGAAGCCCCCTCCCACCTCCCTCCCTATCCCATCCCTCAGAGTGGTCCCAGTGCAGTGGCTTTGAGTGCCCTGTTTCATGCATTGAACATGGACTGGTCATCTATTTCACATATGGTAATATACATGTTTCAATGCTATTCTTTCAAATCATCCCACCCTCACCTTCTCTCACAGAGTCCAAAAGTCTGTTCTTAATATCTGTGTCTCTTTTGCTGTCTCATATATAGTATCATCGTTACCATCTTTCTAAATTCCATATATATGCATTAATATACTGTATTGGTGTTTTTCTTTGACTTACTTCACTCTGCATAATAGGTTCCAGTTTCATCCACCTCTTTAGAACTGATTCAAATGCCTTCTTTTTAATAGCTAAGTAATATTTCTTTGTGTATATGTACCACAGCTTTCTTATCCATTTGTCTGCCAATGGACATCTAGGTTGCTTCCATGTCCTAGCTATTGTAAACAGTGCTGAGATGAATATTGGGGTACATGTGTCTCTTTCAATTCTGGTTTCCTCAGTATGTATGCCCAACAGTGGGATTGCTGGGTCATATGGCAGCTCTATTTCCAGGTTTTTAAGGAATCTCCACACTGTTCTCCATAGTGGCTGTACTAGTTTGCATTCCCACCAACAGTGTAAGAGGGTTCCCTTTTCTCTGCACTGTCTCCAGCATTTATTGTTTGTAGACATTTTGATGACAGCCATTCTGACTGGCATGAGATGATACCTCTTATGGTTTTGATTTGCGTTTCTCTGATAATGAGTGATGTTGAGCATCTTTTCATGTGTTTGTTAGCCATCTGTATGTCTTCTTTGGAGAAATGTCTGTTTAGTTCTTTGGCCCATTTTTTGATTGGGTCATTTATTTTTCTGGTATTGAGCTGCATGAGCTGCTTGTATATTTTTGAGATTAATTCTTTGTCAGTTTCTTCATTAGCTATTATTTTCTCCCATTCTAAAGGCTGTCTTTTCACCTTGCTTATAGTTTCCTTCATTGTGCAAAAGCTTTTAAGTTTCATTAGGTCCCATTTGTTTATTTTTGCTTTTATTTCCATTACTCTGGAAGATGGCCATAGAGGATGCTGCTGTGATTTATGTCAGAGAGTGTTTTGCCTATGTTTTCCTCTATGAATTTCATAGTTTCTGGTCTTACATTTAGATCTTTAATCCATTTTGAGTTTATTTTTGTGTATGGTGTTACAAAGTGTTCTAGTTTCATTCTTTTACAGGTGGTTGACCAGTTTTCCCAGCTATACTATACTACAAAGCTACAGTCTTTGATCTTCAATGATTCTATTATAAGGTATCACTGTGAAGGTGTCTCTACCCTGTGTTTGTTTGGTGTGCTGTGAGTCCATGTTTGGTGTCCTAGGACTCCCTTGATGGCTCGGATGCAAAGAATCTTCCTGCAATGCAGGAGACCGGGGTTGGGAAGATTCTCTGAAGAAGGGAATGGCAACCTGCTCCAGTATTCTGACCTAGAGAATCCCATGGACAGAGAACCCTGGCAGGCCACAGTCCATGAGGTCACAAAGAATCGGACATGACTGAATGACTAGCACACATATGAGTCAATTAATTTCAATATCAAAATCTCTCTTCAGTTTGGGAAGTTCTCAGTCATTATTTCTTTAATTTTTTTTTTTTTTCTCTTCTCCCTCTTTCTCCTATGGAAATTCAGAAACTTACAAATTGGTTCATTTGATGGTATTTAATAGATTATAAGGCTTTCTTCACTCTTTTTAGATTTTTCTTCTCTTCTGACTAGATAATTTCAAAATTCTTATGTTCTATATCATAGATTCTTTCCTCTGCTTCATTCATTCTGCTTTTAATGCTCTCTATTGAAATTTAAAATAAATAAATCCAGTCTTTCATTTCATCATCTTCAGAGTTTTGGATTGGTTCTTTTTTTATGATTTCACTCTCTGTTAAACTTCTTCTTTTGTTCATGTATTATTTTCCTGAACTCTGCCTGTGGGATCAGTTACTGAAAGATTATCTGTAAAAGCAAATGATGGTAGTGTCACATCTCTTTATTTTTCATATTCTTGAAGTTTTCCACTTCTATTTTCAAATTTGAAGCAGCAGTTATCTCTTCCAGTCTTTAATAACTGACAAATATCTGTTGTCAGTCTAGCTAGGGTTTCTGAGGCTTTCTCAGACCTCCTTTAAAAATACTTTCCTCATGCATCTTACTCCATTTTTTTTTCAAAATTACTAAAATTTTATTCTTTTAAGAATAATTCTGTAAGTTATATTTTTTAGGGATAAACTATGTGCAAAAATAGTTTGCATTTAAAATGACTCATTATTATTTCAAATATCTATCAACAATATATTTTAGATTTTCATACTATAAACAGTACATATGAATATATAATAGATGGGTATGGAGATAGAATGACTTCCAGAGATGTTTATACATAATCTCTAGAATCTTTAAAAATATTACCTTACATGGCAAAGAAATTATACAGTTGTAATTAAGAGTGTAGACTCTCAGATGGTAGTTTAACTTGAAATATCCAAGTGTACCCAATTTAATCACATATTTCATTAAAAGTTGATAACTGTCCCCAGCTGTGGTCAGAGAACCAAAGTAAAGGCAACATGCGGAAGTTGCCCCACTGTCATTGCTTTGAAGATGGAGAATATGTGCCCCAGAAATATGGACAGTCTCTGAAGCTGTCAGGGCTTCCCTGGTGGCTCAGACCAGTTAAAGAATCTGCCTGCAATGCAGGAGACCCGGGTGTGATCCCTGGGTTGGGAAGATCCCCTGGAGAAGGAGATGGCAACCCACTCCAGTATTCTTGCCTGGAGAATTCTATGGGCAGAGGAGCATGGTGGGCTACAGTCCATGGGGTTGCAAAGAGTTGGACATGCCTGAGCAATTAACACACACTGGAACTGGCAAAGTAAACAAACAAACAAACAAAAAACCCAGAATATTTCCTAGAATCTTCAGAAAGGAACATAGGTCTACCAACACCTTGAGTGATCACAGTGAGACTTGTGTCTAATTTCTAACCTAAAGAATGTAAGGAAATAATTTCTATTGTTCAAGCCAACTAGTTTGTGAAAGTTTCTTCAAGTACCAACAGAAAGCTAAAACAATTGTCCTTAACTTATGGTAGCACAAAATTAATATGAAAAATATAAATTTATATTAAATACAAATTATGGAGAAATCACATATAATAAAATATAAATATTAAGCAAAAATTATCAAAGTGTTTTATATATATATATATATATAGCCTAAGTGAAAGCATGAAGTTAAAGGAAGATCTGAAAAGCAGAAATAGAGTAAATCATTAAAGAGAATGACAGTTAAACATTTTTGATTAACTTACTAAGCCTTCATGAAGATGTTTGTATTTGAAATTATTTAATCATTTTAAAAAGGAAGAGAGAGAAATCATTTGAGGAGAATCTTTTAAGACTCTAGTTCTGCTGAATATATGTATATTGGTTTCCTGTGGCTGCTCTAACCAATTACTGCAAAGTTAATGGCTTAAAGTAAAAGTCATTCAGAGGTGTCTGACTCTTTGTGACCCCATGGACTGAGTCTGACAGACTCCTCTGTTCATGGGATTTTCCAGGCAAGAATACTGGAGTGGGTTACCATTCCCTTCTCCAGGGGATCTTCCCAACCCAGGTCTCTTATATTACAGGTAGATTCTTTACTAACAGAGCCACCAGGGAAGCCCACATTTATTCCCTTACATTTTTTGGAGGTCAGAAGTCCAAAGTAGTTTCACTGGGTTAAAGCCTATGGAGCAGCAGTGCTCTGCTACCTCTGTAAGTTATCGGGGGGGGGGGGGGGGGGGGTATTTCCTTGCCTTTTCTAGCTCTAGGGCTACATTCGTTGTTCATGGCTGCATATTCTGTCTTTCATCTTTCAGTTCATCAGCATAGCACCCCTTCAGTTATCTGTCTTCACATTTCATTTTCCACTCAGTCCTAATGGTGTGTGATTGCAGTCAAAGCATATCATCTCTAGGATAAGTTCCCCACTGTTGCTGTTGTTTAGTCACTGAGTCATGCCCAACTCTTTGAGAATCCATGCACTGTAGCCCACCAGGCTCATCTGTCTGGGATTTCCCAAGCAAGAATACTGGAATGGGTTGCCATTTCCTTCTCCAGGGGATCTTCCCAACCCAGACATAAAGCATGCATCTCCTGCTTGGCAGGTAAATTCTTTATCACTGAGCCACCTGGGAAGACCAATTTTCCCATTGCAAAATCCTTAATTTAATCACATCTGCAAAGATGCTCTTTTCCAAATAAGGTAACATTTATAGGTTCTGAGGATTATGACCTACATCATTGGGGACCATTATTCAACATACTACATTAGGGGTAAAGTGAAACTATTATTGCTTCTCATTTATTTATTAATTTTTATTGATTTTGTTTTCTCCCATTCTTTAAAGTGTATGGATCAGTATATCTATCTGTCTATCTATCTATCTATAATACACTTTGAAATTATATAAAATATAACTTAAAGATCATGCAATTGATTGTACAAAATTCTCCCTTACATGATTTATGAGAATTTCCCCAAGTGTCTTCATAGTAAAAGCTCTAACATTAGATCTTACTCTATGTACTTTCTAATTCTTATTTACTCATCAGTTAGTCAGTTCAGCCACTCAGTCGTGTCTGACTCTTTGCGACCCCATGAACCACAGCACGCCAGGCCTCCCTGTCCATCACCAACTCCCGGAGTTTACTCAAACTCACGTCCATCGAGTCAGTGATGCCATCCAGCCATCTCATCCTCTGTCGTCCCCTTCTCCTCCTGCCCCCAATCCCTCCCAGCATCAGGGTCTTTTCCAATGAGTCAACTCTTCGCATGAGGTGGCCAGAGTACTGGAGTTTCAGCTTGAGCATCAAGTCCTTCCAATGAACACCCAGGACTGATCTCCTTTAGGATGGACTGGTTGGATCTCCTTGCAGTCCAAGGGACTCTCAAGAGTCTTCTCCAACACCATAGTTCATAAGCATCAATTTTCCGGTGCTCAGCTTTCTTCACAGTCCAACTCTCACACCCATACATGACCACTGAAAAAACCATAGCCTTGACCAGACGGACCTTTGTTGGCAAATAATGTCTCTGCTTTTTAATATGCTGTCTAGATTGATCATAACTTCCCTTCCAAGGAGTAAGCGTTTTATTAATTTCATGGCTGCAGTTACCATCTGCAATGATTTTGGAGCCCCCAAAAATAAAGTTTGATACTGTTTCCACTGTTTCCCCATCTATTTCCCATGAAGTAATGGGACCAGATGCCATAATCTTACTTTTCTGAATGTTAAGCTTAAAGCCAACTTTTTCACTCTCCTCTTTCACTTTCAACAAGAGGCTTTTTAGTTCATCTTCACTTTCTGCCATAAGGGGGGTGTCATCTGCATATCTGAGGTTATTGATATATCTCCCAGCAATCTTGATTCCAGCTTGTGCTTCTTCCAGCCCAGCGATTCTCACGATGTATTCTGCATATAAGTTAAATATGCAGGGTGACAATATACAGGCTTGACGTACTCCTTTTCCTATTTGGAACCAGTCTGTTGTTCCATGTCCAGTTCTAACTGTTGCTTCCTGACCTGCATACAGATTTCTCAAGAGACAGGTCAGGTGGTCTGGTATTTACTCATAAACCTCTTTAAAAGGAGAAACTATGCTTTGAATATTTTTCTAAACCTTGTCACAGCATAAATTTGATTATGTGTGCTGAGTCACTCTGTCATGTCCAACTTTGTGACACTTTGACCCATAGCCAGCCAGGCTCCTCTGTCCTTGGGATTCTTCATGCATTAATACTGGAGTGGGTTACCACATTCTTCTCCAGGGGATCTTCCTGACTCAGGGATCAAACCCATGTCTCTGATGTCTCCTGCATTGGCAGGCAGGCTCTTTACCACTAGTGCCACCTGGGAAGCTCACAAATTTGATTATAGCTTATCAATATTTTTAAATTGATTTCAACAATTGAAATTAATGCAATGACTTCTGGTGCCAAAACTTTATTGAATAAACTTTATTCCATATTTGATGGAATTAATTCCTTTTTCCTAGAAAAGATGTATGAGGATGCCATAAATGTTCTAATTTTGTTGTCTATTTTTTTGTCTGTTTCCCATTAAAGGGAAAAAATTCTATTTTGAGAGAAGAGTTGTGTAGTGGAAAGAAGATTGAGTGTTCCCTTGAAGAGATTGCTCTATCTGGCATGATGTCTGTGTACATTAGTTTGTGAGAAAAGTCATTGTCTACACTAAGCATTATGTTACTGCCCTAACTCATGCAGGGCCACTACAATGTACAGCTCCAGAGACATCACTCCCAATTATATTGATATATATGTAAATGGTGCCTCTGGAGTTTTCATTCATTTCATTTCATTCATTTCAGGTACATTCATACATGATGGGCTTGTAAAATAGACTCAACTAGAAACTCATTTAGTCCATGTGTTTTGCAATTTAAGAGTGGAGGATACAAGGCAAACCGTAAAATCTGGGAAAGTGTTATAAGAAAAGCCAGGGTGATTTAGCATATCTTTGAGCCACCAGGGAAGCCCTTTTCTATTGAAAGTATTAATATATTCATCAGTTTAGTTGCTCAGTCATGTCCAACTCTTTGTGACATTATACATATTCATATGCCTCCACAAATATTAAATAGCAGGCCTAGTGAGAAGGAACATTGCTACTTATAGAAAATTGCTCCAATATCATTTTAACTATTCATTTTTAGTTATCTCCAACATTTCTATAAGCTCAATATCATATATCAGACACTGGGATGAAAAAAAGTATGCAAATAGAAAAATCTCTTGGTTCTAACTTCAGGTGCATTACAATCTCTTGGAAATGGCAGAAAGGCATATGAAAACCTGCTCCTCAGATAAGTATATCCACATCAATTGACTGTACCATTTATAATACATTCTAATAAAAATTTATTTACATTTGCATTTTTATCTCTTTTGTCAAAATTGTATTGTTGAATGCACTATTTATTTAATAACCATTTATTTATTAACTGTTTTGCATGTCTCTCTGCCATTTTTTCCAAAACAAAGCAAGAGCTCATCTTTTGATTCAAATAACATTATGAAGTGGGTTCTTTCATTTTTTAATAATGTAAGTACCTTGTGTTTGTCATTAGCGTAGTTGTCTGTCTTTGAATGTTACAATGGCACTGGCTTTAGACAGTTCCTCAGGGCAGGGACTGTGTCTGTTTAAATTGCTTTGTGCAGAACACAGGTGGCTGACTAATAAACACTTTTTGCTGATGCGATGTCTTGTTTTGAAGACAAAGCCTCTGATTACTTAGTGTTTTGAAATTAGTTTTTAAAGATGCATCAGGAATCCAATTAGTGTATAATGTGTGCCTGACTGTGAAATGGCTTTGGAGCAGATTAACAAGACCACACACCACTCTCATTTCAAAAGTTTATATTTTAAAACCAATACTACAGGATGAAAACAAATGTGGACATTAAACAAGCAGATAATCTTTCTAAAACTTTAATAGAATATCTGATATTGTACAAAAACAATTTACATATTTGCCTGTGCATGTGTGTACATTTTTCTTCATTTCTCCATTATGAGGGTTAGAAATAGCTCAATGGCCCTGCTATATGAATAAACAGATGCAAACTGGCATTAGCTCAGCAAGGAACTCAAGTTTGACACTGATGTGTGTTCAATATAATTTTGGTTTTTCTTTTTTCTTATATAGGCTAACACTCTATGTAGGAGAGCATAAGTGTCCTTCGTTCTGGAACATCTGAAATGCAGGCCTGGTTCCCCAGGGCAAAGTCCTGAGTCGCCTCTTGAGAGGCCTTTGGATTACAGAGGAGATGTGATGGGCATGGTTTATCTCTTTGATCTTCAACCCCTACGGCTGCCCTGACCTGGTCTTTTTCTGCTTCTGATCTGGGATTTTCCTGTGGCTTCCGCATGTGGCATAGGCTTTTGTTCTTCTTGTGGATCATTCATCCAAAATTATGCAGGGGATTATTTCTTTTCCTGATTGCAAATTCTGTAAAGGCACAATCCACAGTCCATTTCTCTTTACATTTCCATCCCAAGCCTTGTGCAAACCACACACTCAAAGCCCATTTGTTAATTGGCTGACTGACAGATTTTGGCTTCTCACTTTTGACTCAATTTTATTGCAGAGCTGCTGCTGCTGCTTTTTTTTTTTTTTCATTGTTCTGCTTCTGATTTAAATTTCTCCTCTATTTGTACCATGGTGAGTCACATCCTCTTTTTCCTCTTGCTTGGCACTGTCAAATTTACCTAACTTCATCAACCTTTAGGCTTTGGGCCACATGGGTTACCTGGTTACCCTAACTACAAAGCAGTTTTGTTCAGTGCACTTTTCCAGCCTGCTTTCATATTTCCTTAATAGGAAATAGATCACATACTTAGTGTCCTATAATAATGCAAATGTATCCTCTTTGAGTTCTGGAGTCTAGAAATTCACAATCAGTCTTACAGCCTATACTCCAGGGTTCTTAGGCTGATTCCTTCTGGAGGCTCCAGGAGTGAATCTGCTCTTGACTCTTCCAGATTTTAGAGTCTGTTGACAACCTTTGACTCATGACTGTTTCACCTAATGTCTGTTTCTGTCTTCACATCTTTTCTCTGTAGTCAAATCTTTTTCTGCCTACTTGTTGTATGGAAACCTGTGGTTACATTAGGCCCACTTAGAAAATTCAGGATAACTTCCCGCATCACAAAATCCTTAAATTAATCATGTTTGTATGGCTCTTTACGATGAGAGGTAACATATTCCAGAGATTTGGACTTTGAAGGGCTCATTATTCAGCATGCCTTATTCTTACTTGAAACAAGTTTATAAAGTTACAAAAAATGATTTCTTTATGTTCCTCAATATTGCAAGGAGCAATATTGCATGGGAACCTGGAATGTCAGGTCCATGAGCCAAGGCAAATTGGAAGTGGTCACACAGGTGATGGCAAGAGTGAACGTTGATATTTTAAGAATCAGTGAACTAAAATGGACTGGAATGGGTGAATTTAACTCAGATGACCATTATACCTACTACTGTGGGCAAGAATCCCTTAGAAGAAATGGAGTAGCCATCATAGTCAACAAAAGAGTCTGAAATGCAGTACTTGGATGCAATCTCAAAAATGACAGAATGATCTCTGTTCCTTTCCAAGGCAAACCATTTAATATCAGAGTAATCCAAGCCTATGCCCCGACCAATAACACTGAAGAAGCTGAAGTTGAATGGTTCTATGAAGATCTACAAGATCTTCTAGAACTAACACCCAAAAAAGGTGTCCTTTTCATTATAAGGGACTGGAATGCAAAATTAGGAAGTCAAGAGATACCTGGAGTAACAGGCACATTTGGCCTTGGAGTATAGAATGAAAGAGGACAAAGGCTCATAGAGTTCTGCCAAGAGAATGCACTGGTCATAGCAAACACCCTCTTCCAACAGCACAAGAGAAGACTCTACACATGGACATCACCAGATGGCCAACACTGAAATCAGATTGGTTATATTCTTTGTAGCCAAAGATTTAGAAGCTCTATACAGTCAGCAAAACCAAGACCAGGAGCTGATTGTGGCTCAGATCATGAACTCCTCATTGTCAAATTCAGACTTAAATTGAAGAATGTAGGGAAAACCACTAGATCATTCAGGTATGACCTAAATCAAATCCCTTATGACTATACAGTGGAAGTGACAAATAGATTTAAGGGACTAGATCTGATAGACAGAGTGCCTGATGAACTATGGACAGAGGTTCATGACATTGTACAGGAGACAGGGAGCAAGACCATCCCCAAGAAAAAGAAATGCAAAGAAGCAAAATGGCTGTCTGAGGAGGCCTTACAAGTAGCTGTGAAAGAAGAGTAGCCAAAAGCAAAGGAGAAAAGGAAAGATATATCCATGTGGATGCAGAGTTCCTAAGAATAGCAAGGAGAGATAAGAAAGACTTGCTCAGTGATCAGTGTAAAGAAATAGAGGAAAACAATAGGATGGGAAAGACTAGAACTCCAAGAAAATTAGAGATACTAAAGGAACATTTCATGCAAAGATGTGCACATTAAGGAAAGAAATGGTGTAGACCTAACAGAAGCAGAAGTTATTAAGAAGAGGTGGCAAGAATACACAGAAGAACTGTACAGAAAAGATCTTCATGACCCAGATAATCATGATGGTGTGATCACTCACCAAGACGCAGACATCCTGGAATGTGAAGTCAAGTGGGCCTTAGAAAGCATCACTATGAACAAAACTAGTGGAGGTGATAGATTTCCAGTTGAACTATTTCAAATCCTAAAAGATGATGCTGTGAAAATGCTGCAGTCAATATGCCAGCAAATTTGGGATATTCAGAGGTGGCCACAGGACTGGAAAAGGTCATCAGTCCTGATGCTGAAGCTGAAACTCCAAAACTTTGGCTATCTGATGTGAAGAGCTGTCTCATTTGAAAAGACCCTGATGCTGGGAAAGATTGAAGGCTTAAGGAGAAGGAGACAACAGAGGATGAAATGTTTGGATGGCATCACCTTCTCAATGGACATGAGTTTCAGTAAACTCCAGGAGTTGGTGATGGACAGGGCAGCCTGGGGTGCTGCAGTCCATGGGGTCACAAAGAGTCAGACACGACTGAGCAACTGAAGTGAACTGATCTTCCTCAATATGGCACACCTCTTTTTTTCCTTTGGTACTTTATTCATTTTTCTCTTTCATAATATGGTCACATAAAAATTTCAAACAATACCAAAGTATATAATATGTAAAAATCTCTTCTATCCCCGCTCCACTCCCACCTGTCTCCCAGCAACGACTGATATTAAGAGTCTGATGACAGTTAGTCCATTCCTGCGCAAATGCATACACAGAGAAAGGAAGAAATTGCACACATACTTCTTGCAGTCTATGTATGTAAAACCACAACAATTATGAAAGTACCAGATATTGTTATACATTTTATTTTTTCTCAACTAGTGATGCACATTGTTCATATTTCCATTTCAGGACAGTGTGTGTTTATTTACTTTCTATTAAAGTTTTGAAGAGATTATGTTGAAAGAGCATGTTTATTTTAGAATGATTGATATATTTTTATTATCAGTTTTTCATTTCCAGGTATATAGAATCTATTTTTACTAGGCCATTTAAATTAATACTTTTAAACTCTTTTATTTTTGTTTAGATATGTATTTTTCTAATTTCTGAAGTTCATTTTTAAATATCTTGTAGGTTCTTTTTAAACTGTGTGTGTGTGTGTGTGTGTGTGTGTGTGTGAGTTCCTACTGATTAGTTCTGGTATTTGGAAAACTTACTATTTTGGCGTTTCCTTGTATCTGGCAATTTCACTGAATACTCATTAGTTTTATTTCTTTTTAAGTGGTCCTGCATTTACTCAGAATGGAAATATATTATGTGCAACTAATGACATTTAGTTTTTCCTTCTTGGTTCACCAATTTAAAAGTTCACCATCGCGCTCTCTCTCTAATTACCCTCTGGATGCTCTAACTTCAAGCATTGGTGCATGCAGGTAAAGTTGAGCAAGTAGCCTCTGATCGGCTTTTATAATAATCAACTATCTTAATGTCTATTACAGGGAGAAGACAAGGAGTAGTACTTGAGGCCAATATCAGAATAAAGTAAAAATCTCTTACCTTAGTAGGAAACTAATTCTCTGGGTTTTGATTTTAGAATATTGTGAAGATAATGAAAGCCTCAAAAAGAGCAAAATAATCCTTCCACTCACTGTTGTGTGCCCTTATGGCATGTCACTTAATTTTTTTTTTCCTATTAGTTTGCTTATCTCATGGCTAATAAACATGAAAGTGGTACAAATAGCAGAGATACTGAGTGAGCAATCTTTTATTAACAAAGACTATTTCTCTCTAGGACTATTAAATGCTAAGAAATTGTTTTCTGTAGAAGAAAAAAAATGCCATTTCTAGTGTTAATGTTAAACATTAAAAACACAGAGAAAGTTGTATACTGAAAAAGAAGCAAACACAATGATAAGAACCAGGATGCAAATCTTTCAAAGAGATTTAATCTTTGAAAAAGAGATAATATATACTAAACACCAGTATCAAAGTCAAAGCGATTGATGAAGAGAAAAACTTCAAGAGGTTGGGAAAATGGTTGTGTAAGTTCCAAGAATACTCAGATTCCTTTAAAAAATGGGCATGATATTCAACTTCAGTTCAGTTCAGTCGCTCAGTCGTGTCCGATTCTTTGTGACCCCATGAACCACAGCATACCAGGCCTCCCTGTCCGTCACAGACTCCTGGAGTGCACCAAAAACCCATGTCCATTAAGTCGGTGATGCCGTCCAACCATCTCATCCTCTGTCGTCCCGTTCTCCTCCTGCCTTCAATCTTTCCCAGCATCAGGATCTTTTCAAATGAGTCAGCTCTTCTCATCAGGTGGCAAAAGTATTGGAGTTTCAGCTTTAACATCAGTCCTTCCAGTGAACACCCAGGACTGATCTCCTTTAGAATGGACTGGTTGGATCTCCTTGCAGTCCAAGGGACTCTCAAGAGTCTTTTCCAACACCACCGTTCAAAAGCATCAATTCTTCCGTGCTCAGCTTGCTTTATAGTCCATCTCTCACATCCATACATGACTACTGGAAAAACCATAGCCTTGACTAGAAGCACCTTTGTTGGCAAAGTAATGTCTCTGCTTTTAAATATGCCGTCTATGTTGGTCATAGCTTTTCTTCCAAGGAGTGTCTTTTAATTTCATGGTTGCAATCACCATCTGCAGTGATTTGGAGCCACCAAAAATAAAGTCAGCTACTGTTTCCACTGTTTCCCCATCTATTTGCCATGAAGTGTTGGGACCAGATGCCATGATCTTAGTTTTCTGAATGTTGAACTTTAAGCCAACTCTTTCACTCTCCTCTTTCACTTTCATCAAGAGGCTCTTTAGTTCTTCTTCACTTTCTGCCATAAGGGTGGTGTCATCTGCATATCTGAGGTTACTGAGATTTCTCCTGGCAATATGGATTCCAGCTTATGCTTCATCCAGCCCAGCATTTCTCATGATGTATTCCGCATAGAAGTTAAATAAGGAGGGTGACAATATACAGCCTTGACATACTCCTTTTCCTATTTGGAACCAGTCTGTTGTTCCATATCCAGCTCTAACTGTTGCATCCTGACCTGCATACAGGTTTCTCAAGAGGCAGGTCAGGTGGTCTGGTATTCCCATCTCCTTCAGAATTTTCCACAGTTTATTGTGATCCACACAGTCAAAGGCTTTGGCATAGTCAATAAAGCAGAAATAGATGTTTTTCTGGAACTCTCTTGCTTTTTCTATGATCCAGCAGATGTTGGCAATTTGATCTCTGGTTCCTCTGCCTTTTCTAAAACCAGCTTGAACATCTGGAAATTCACGGGTCGCATGTTGCTGAAGCCTGGCTTGGAGAATTTTGAGTATTACTTTACTAGTGTGTGAGATGAGTGCAATTGTGCAGTAGTGTGAGCATTCTTTGGCATTGTCTATCTTTGGGATTGGAATGAAAACTGACCATTTCCAGTCCTGTGGCCACTGCTGAGTTTTCCAAATTTGCTGGTATATTGAGTGCAGCACTTTCACAGCATCATCTTTCAGGATTTGAAATAGCTCAACTATTAATCCATCACTTCCACTAGCTTTGTTCATATTGACACTTCCTAAGGCCCACCTGACTTCACATTCCAGGATGTCTGGCTCTAGGTGAGTGATTACACCATTGTTATTATCTGAGTCATGAAGATCTTTTTTGTACAGTTTTTCTGTGTATTCTTGCCACCTCTTCTTAATATCTTCTGCTTGTTAAGTTCATACCATTTCTATCCTTTATTGAGCCCATCTTTGCATAAAATGTTCCCTTGGTATCTCTAATTTTCTTGAAGAGATCTCTAGTCTTTCTCATTCTATTGTTTTTCTCTATGTCTTTGCACTGATCGCTGAGGAAGGCTTTCTTATCTCTCCTTGCTATTCTTAGGAACTCTGCACTCAAATGGGTACATCTTTCTTTTTCTCCTTTGCCGTTTGCCTCTCTTCTTTCACAGCTACTTGTAAGGCCTCCTCAGACAGCCATTTTGCTTCTTTGCATTTCTTTTTCTTGGGGATGATCTTGCTCCCTGTCTCCTGTACAATGTCACGGACCTCCGTCCATAGTTCACCAGGCATCTGTCTATCAGATCTAGTCCCTTAAATCTATTTCTCAGTTCCATTGTATAGTCATAAGGGATTTGATTTAGGTCATACCTGAATGGCCTAGTGGTTTTCCCTACTTTCTTTAGTTTAAATCTGAATTTGGCAATGAGGAGTTCATGATCTGAGCCACAGTCAGCTCCCGGTCTTTTTTTTGCTGACTGTATAGATCTTCTCCATCTTTGGTTGCAAAGGATATTCAACTTCACCACATTTATTCTATTCATCCTTAGCAGTTTTGAAGCAAGCTTGTTATAAATATGTGTGCATGTATTTAGATATATTCTTGAGTTTCCTAACTGTGTTATTATCAGGAGAGAGCTGCAAATTAATTGAAATATTTTGGACTCACTATCATAAAAATCAGTTACAAATGTTACTCTAATGCTGACTTAATCTTCATAAAAATATATTCATTTTACCCAGCTATTGTTAAATCATTCAAGAATAAATTGCCAGTGTGAAAAGAGTTACATTATTAGTATCTTTCAAAAAATTATTGGTGTTCATTTTACATGTAAAAATATATTAAAAATATTTATAATGTATTAAAAGTTTAGAGAACAATTTTTCTGACTCTGGATCAAATGCAGATATTTCTTAACATTTTGCCATATTTGCAGTTTTTAAAGAAATAAAATATAACAAGTGCAATTAAAACAACTTTTTACTCATTTCAATCACATTTCTGTTTATCTTTACCCCAAGTTAGTCAATAAAGAAGTTGGTAGGCATTTCTCATCCATTAATTTTTAAATATTTTGTTAAGTATATTTGTATTCATATGAAATATTGCTTTATGCTTTAAAAACATATAAAATTATATCATACTATTGATTTAATTTTGATCTTTGTAAGTCACTATTTTACTTTTGTTATATGTCCAAATGAGTACTAGTCAATCTAGTTATTTCTTTCAACTGCCCTTTAAATTGTTCTATTGAGTAAATGAATATTTATTTTGTTATTAATGGGCATTTAAGTTACTTCCATTTTTTGGTAAGATACAATGTATATTATTACATGATTAACTTGCATGTGGATCTACAGGGACCCTGTTAATATGAAGATACTGAAGTAAATCTGAAGTAGTGCCTGAAAGTATACATTTCTTAAAAATTCCTAAAAGGTGCAGTGCTCTGCTGGGCTTAGTCACTCAGTCGTGTCTGATTCTTTGTGACCCCATGGACTGTAGCCCACTAGGCTCCTGTATCCGTGGGAATTCTGCAGGCAAAATACTGGAGTGGGTTGCCATGCCCTCCAGCAGGGGGTCTTCCCAACCCAGGGATTGAACTCAGGTCTCCTGCATTGCAGGCAGATTCTTTACCAGCACCACCTACGAAGCCCTAAGTGGTACAGAGGTACCCTCTTATTCATTGAGAAGAGAGCACACTTTTGAGTAGCAAGATAGTGGATCTCATATATATATATGGTAAATTCAGCAATGCCCACATCTTTTTAATAGTTGACTATCTCAACTTTAGAGTTTAAAAATAAATCTTTTTTTTGCAGCTAGAAGTGGCTATCTTATGAGACAGTTCTGGCCGAGACAATATCGGAATAAATTGCCAAAGCCAGTTTAATCTCCCCTAACCTTTCTCTTGCCCAGAACTGTGGTGATCCTGGAGGTTCAGCAGCCACACATTAAGGAAAGCAGAGTGGCAAAATAAGTCTGGTGCTTGAAGGCATTGTTAGACACTGCTTCAGCCCTGGGATGCCCAGGGCTTCCAGATAATTTTTATTATAGGCCTGAGACAAACCCTTTGCTTGATTAAACACTGTAATCTGATTTATAGTTACTTATGCCTGAACATCATTCTAAATGATACAGTGCCTCTTAAACTTCCTAGATATAGTCAAATTGCATTCCAAAATGCTGGTGTTATTTTACATGAATATCTGGAGCATAAGAAAATTCTTAATTTTATTTTTCTATATCTTTGGCAGTTATTGGGATTGGCATATATCTTAAAGTTCTTGCCTATGTAATAGTAATAATAATAATAATAGCTCCTAATTGTGTTTTCTCATTTTTGTAATTACTTCTGCTCTTAGTGACTTTTTTTGTATTCACTACTAATTCAGGCTTCCTCCTGTGTGCATTGTTTTTATTATTGTTGATTTTTCCTTTGGGTTGGCATTTTATTATTGATTACTACTACTGGAGAGATTCCTAACAATATATAATTCAATTTTTGCTCTTTTATATAGGCCCAATAAATATCATTTTTAAGACTGTGGTTTTTCTTTTCATTTTGCTTATGGTGTGCCCATATAAGAAAATTTAAATTAATTATGGTGAAATTTATAAATATTTTCCTGTATGTTTGTGCTCTTTTTGCCTTTAGATACTCCTGCCTATCCTGAGGTCATATCTTCTTACATATTTTTTACAGTTTTAACTTTTTGCTGTTCTCACTTAAATTGTAATCTAACTGGAAAGATTTTTGTTATATGATATGAGGAAAGACTCCAAATTTATATTATCCACAGAACAACCAATCTTTCTAGCTTTACTACATAGAAAGCCCATTCTTTATTGCTTTGTGAAGTCAAATCTGTCATTTAACATGTTTAAAAGTTACCACTCCATTTTATCAATCCATACCAATATTAGATAATATAAATAGGTTGGTAGATAGATTAGTATCCAATAGAGTGAGTCTTCCCAGATTCATTCTTCAAGATCTACATCACTAATCTTACCCTTTGTTTCTCAAGCAGGTTTTTGAGAGGACTGTATAGAGGGGCAGATCTTACTTCTGCTTATGGTTTCCGGATCAAAGCATTCCACGGTCTAAGTACCTATCCCCAGATATAAGCTGTTGGTTCAATGCAAATATTGGAAAACAGTATCTCAAAATCACAAGAAATAGTAATCTGAGCTATTTTTTTTGTGTGGTGACTTTGATATCCATTCCATCAGTCTAATAGCAAGCAATGGATTTGTGATGCAATATATTGCGGGTTCTATGATCAGGTATATTGTCATACCTCTTCTGCCATAAAATTGGTCCACAATATGAGACAGTGCAGTACAGGATTCCATGCCCGTTCTCTTGGCTCTAAGATAGTAATGCTCAAAGAAGCACTATGCAGGCAAGGAAGACAAACTCTTATCTGAAGTAGCTGTCAATTTCAATAAGAACAAACTGCTGTACTGTCCAGGATAGAAAGGGTCCAATCTATTCAAGCTGGCACAGAGTTCTCATTGAGGAATGGTGATAAGATAAGGGGATCAGAGTTGCCTCTTCCTCTTGTAGATTTATAGGTGGAGAATGGGAATATATGTTCTTGAGCCCAGTTTATAGACTTGCTACCAGCTACGCTCTTATCAGATTCGTTGGACCAGCATGGAAGTTTATGAAGAGGGAGGTTGATAGACAAAGACAAGAAAAATCAACCTGTCTATCTTGGTTAAGAGTTTCTCAACATTGTTCTCTGGTGTGTATTAATGTGAAAAACAATATAAGTGTTTGGCATTCAGCCCCATAGATCCACCATTTTACTCTTTGCCTTCCATTATGACTTCCATTATGCCATGTACTGGGGCAACATAGGACACCATTCATGCCTACATAGGAGTCAGTGTATAACTGTACTCAAAGCTGTTTCAGCCCCAAAGTAAGTGATCATGTGCTCTGCATAGAGCTCTTCGCACTGTGAGGCTACTTCCTCCCGCCCAGGGCTTTTAGGGTCAGCCCTCAAAAAGACTGTAATTTGGAAGCAGTCCATTTTCTTCTAATAACAACTTAACTCATCTGCAAATGAAAGCTGAATTCACATCCACCTTTGCCAATGAGTCTTAGGGAACCCTCAAGGAGGATATGGGTGTTAAGTTGAGCGAGAGGCAGTAATGAAACATAGGTGGGAAACATGAAAGTCTGGGCTACCTCTTTTTGTACTTTACTGTGTCCTCTGGATCTTGCAGGGCTGGATCCCAAGAGTATCATTTCTTTTGTATAACATATTGCTGCTGTATCTATCCAATATTGTGAGTCCCTGAATGTGATAATATCCATTCCTGATGTCACATGGCCAAGCACTTAACCTCAATTAGTGGACAACATGCTCTTTAAATAATTTCTTGATTTCTGTTTCATATGGCATGGATTTGCATTACTTGAGAACTTGTTAAAAATATAAATACTTGAGTTTTGACCACTTCTACTAATCAGAAACTCTGAGGGTAATGTTAATGAACTATTGACATAAAAGAATATTTTGGCATGTCAAAGATTACTGAAATCCTAAAAATTTCACCCACATGCAACCTCTGAATTTTTGAAGGTTTTATCTCTCATCTCCTTGTACAAGGGAATCTTTCCAAAGCATCCAGAAGAGTTGTCTCCATCATCAGGTTTAATCGACACAGTAGACCCCAACTCTAAGCATTTCAGAATTCGTCCTACTCTGTGTTTTTGTCTTTAACATTCACATTGTTTCAAATGTTTCAAATATTTCCAGTGAAAATATCATAGTCATCTGATAGTGTCTCCTTTCTGCACTAGTTTTGCAGAAATAAGTCTTTGAATGTTATTTCCTCATCTCTTTAATGGCATTAAATATGAGTATGTACAAATTTTATATTATTCTTATTTAATTTAGTGTATATTTGTTTAGAGTAATTTACTGTTTTTCATTCTTCATGTTCATTAGAATTTTGATTTTTCAGGTTCATCTTGTATGGTATGTGGCAGTAATCAGAGCAGTGATTCTTTCTCCCTTTCTTTCTTTCTTATAACCATCTTACATACTGAATTTAAATGCCTCATAGCTCAGACAGTAAAGAATCTGCCTGTGATTCAGGAGACCTGAGTTAGATCCTTAGGTTGGGAAGATCCCCTGGAGAAGGGAATGGTAACCCACTCCAGTATTCTTGCTTGGAAAATTCCGTGGACAGAGGAGCCTGGGTCCATGGGGTCACAAAGCGTCAGACAGAATTGAATGACTAACACTTTCACTTCTTTTCAACTAACCCACAAGGCCCCTGATACAAAACCAGTTCTTAAAGAGTCAGTTTGGAACTCCTATCTTACAATGATACCAGGGATGTTGCAAATTCAGATCTTAAGCAAGAGATGTGTTGTTTTAATTCTAGTCTTCTCCTGCACCGGCAGGTGGATTCTTTACTACTGCACTGCCTGGGAAGCCCGTATCTCTTTATGTAATTTTTCTTTCAGTGCTGCATATTTTGACAGAGGATATAGTGTATCAGAGAAACACAAAATATCGATTTACAAAGTCACTTAACCAGAAATTCCATATTCTATTTTTCTCTTTTTGGGTGTCTAAAAGTAAATTCTGAAGCAAAGCAGAAAACATTTTCAAGGTGAAAAAAACCACATACTCTATAATACTAGCTGATACACTTAGAATACTTTATCAATATGTAACATTAATAAGAGCTAGGCAATTTCCAATGGTATAACTCTTAGAGTCTTTCCCTTCCTCTGAAATTACTATAAAGCAGGGGAAATTATTTTTAGCTATTTTACCATCCTGCACAATGGTCAGCCAGTAGTTGGGAATTACATTAATATGTATTAGCTTTGAATGAAATTGTGTTTTCTTCAATGTTTCCTTATTATCTACCAGAACAAGTCCAAATATCTGCTTTTTCAATATTTTCCATGAGCTGTCGTCTCTTTCCTCCCCACACATATTTGAATTATTCAGTGACATTTCATCATTTAGTACTATTCCTTTCTCCTGAAGACAAAGCATGCTTATTGCTAAGATAGTGGCTTTGTTTATCTTGACTTGTCTTTCCCTAGCATCTATAACACCTTTGCTTTACTATCCACATTCTTCACATCCTTCAACAAATCAAATTCAATCTTTGTGTAGAAACACAAAGTCTTCTGATTTTTCAGGAGTCCCACAGTAGTTTGATTTATCCCATCTAGATTACACCTAATTTTAATCTAATGCAGTTTTATTTTTCATACTATAACCCTGTTTGTGTTGGCATGCTGTTTGAATTTTAAGCTCCTTGAGAATAAAAATTGTGTCCTATATTTCTTTGAATACTTTACTGTGTATGGCCAAATGCAGAACATACTGCTGACTGGATGATTTGATAAGGGGTCTGGGGCTCTAGCAATCACATGTGCATTACTCTTATATACCTTATGTGACCTTATGCTGCTCTGTCTGTTTTTATGTTCAGAAATATCCACTAGGGTAATTGGAAAGAATTAAATTTGTTTCTCTTTATTTGAGGCAATGGTTCATTCCCCCCACCCAAACATTCTCACTTTAGCTTCATTCTAAGTTTAGAATGAACTTAGTTCTCATTCTAAGTTTCCAAACATCCCATGTATCAATTATCAATCCATAGTCAAACATTCATTGATCCCTTGGCCCAAAACCTAAACCAGATTACATATTTTGCATATCTTTCATGCAAGGAACACAGTAATAAAGTTAAAATGAAAAGCAAAGTTATAAGAGTAACCCATCTAATGAAAATAGGATTTGCAGTGTTATAGCTGCAGATTTTCTATACAGTCCTGTTTTATAAAAAAGGCACATACAGAAAATGGCATTTGATGGCAAATATCTTGGCAGATTCAAGAAAAATGGAGAGAAAACGATTTAGGTCAAAGTTCAATGTATCTTCTACTCTTAAGCAAATCGACTGTTATATTTTCTTAACTTGGGTACTTCTAAAATTCAAAGAACTGCAAGAAAAAAGGAAGATCAATGAATTACAGACAATTTGTATAATGGTGTCATAGTTTTTGCAATGTAAGCAAGCAGGAACACAATGTGTTATCTTCTTCATTATGCCGGCTTAATGTATTAGCTTTTAGCATATGGCATGTGAGCCTCATGATAGGAGAATAAGCTTAGGTTTTTATTTCATCTGCCAATAGGTGCCAACATTCATTCAGTTCCCTCCAGGCATGGTAATTGTTCACATAACAGCAGGATGCACATCCAGACTCATAGCAATGGCTGAGAAATTGAGTTCATCTTACATTTTTCTCTCAAGCTTTTATTACACTATGTATTTCATAGTAGTGACTTGATTTTTATGCAATTTAATCCTCTTGCTGTGAGAATCATCTTTGAGAACTTATGGTCTTTTAGTTCATTCTTCATTCAATAATGCATTTATGTGTTTTGTGTACAGCATTATTTTGATACCAACTATTCTGTCGAATGCTTTAAAATGAATCAATTCACACAAACCAAGACAAATAAATCAGTCCTCAGAAATATGCCATTTATTCTATTACACAAGTGAAGGGTAAGAAACACTGTATTCAGTGAAAAGTAGAACAACTGTTGACACTAAGATGTGCATTGCTAATATACCAGTCCTCTTATTTTGGTACATGCCACTTCTAGCTAGCTCTTTTTTAGGACAGTGATTACTGTAAGTTCTGATAGGAATTTGGGCTACAAAAGGAATTACGGAATGTCTCTGAGTACAGTCATTCCAGGTAAGGCATCATACAAGATAGTATTAATATATTAAGATACATAATAGATCAGAGAGATAGAAAGAAAGAGACTTTCTAGCAACAAGACGAATTCATGAACTCAATCATTGGGTTTTTACTCTTTAAAAGAGAGTATCAGTTATATTATTATAACTAGGTTTGTATCAAATAAACCCCCAGTGAATTCTTTGCGTGGCATAGTCAGATTTTGTTTGTTTGTTCGTTTCAATTAGCAAATGCCAAGTCTGACTCTCTTGGCAGAAGATGATACATTTTGGAAGAATGTTAAACAGGTATTAGAAATCACAGAAAGATTGGAGTACCAGGCTCAGAAGATAAGCCAAAGGTCAGGGGACAGTGGGCTGGGGCCCAGAGCTGGGCCCACACCCTAGGATGACTCTGAGCCCACATCACTGATGCATCTGTTATCACTGTCTCTATTCCTGCCCTAGTTAATGTTCTCATCATCACTGCTGGGCATCTGGGGCAGGAAAACAATTGCAATAGCTCTGTCCTCTAGGGGTCTCTTGTTAAAGATTCAATGTCTCAGGCAAGACACTATGAGCCTCTAAACCTTGATCATTTGTTTACTCCTAACCATTGGGCTTCCCTGGTGGCTCAGAGATTAAAGCACCTGCCTGCAATGTGGGAGACTTGGGTTCGATTATTGGGTTGGGAAGATTCCCTGGAGAAGGAAATGGCAACCCACTCCAGTATTCTTGCCTGGAGAATCCCATGGATGGAGGAGCCTGGTGGGCTACAGTCCATGGGGTCGCAAAGAGTGGGACATGACTGAGTGACTTCACTTTCACTTAACCATTGAAGGCTGCTGAGAATGGTATCTTGTTCCTTCAGAATATGCCTAGTTTAAGAAGCACAAACCCCTCAGATAGGATTAAGATAACTGTAAATGTACAAATTGCCAACATCTGCTGGATCATAGAAAAAGCACAAGAGTTTCAGGAAAGCAACTACTTCTGCTTTATTGACCATGCCAAAGCCTTTGACTGTATGGATCACAACAAACTGTGGAAAGTTCTTAAAGAGATGGGAATACCAGACCACCTGACCTGCCCCCTGAGATCTGTATGCAATTCAAGAAGTAACAGAACTGGACATGGAACAACAAACTGATTCCAAATTGGGAAAGGAGTACATCAAGGCTGTATATTGTCACCCTTCTTATTTAACTTCTATGTAGAGTACATCATGAGAAATGCCAGGCTGGATGAAGCACAAGCTGGGATCAACTTTGCCAGGAGAAATATCAATAACCTCATATATGCAGATGACATCACCCTATGGCAGAAAGTGAAGGAAAAATAAAGAGCCCCTTGATGACAGTGAAAGAGCAGAGTGAAATAGTTGACTTAAAACTCAACATTTAGAAAACTAAGACCATAGCATCCGGTCCCATCACTTCGTGGCAAATAGATGGGGAAATAATGGCAACAGTGAGAGACTTTATTTTGGGGGGAATCCAAAATCACTGCAGATGGTGACTGCAGCCATGACATTAAAAGACTCGTTCCTTGGAAGAAAAGTTATGACCAACCTAGACAGCATATTAAAAAGTAGAGGCGTTACTTTGCCAACAAAGGTCCGTCTAGTCAAAGCTATGGTTTTTCCAGGAGTCATGTATGGATGTGAGAGTTGGGCTATAAAGAAAACTGAGTGCTGAAGAACTGATGCTTTTGAACTGTGGTGTTGGAGAAGACTCTTGAGAGTCCCTTGGACTGCAAGGAGATCCAACCAGTCCATTCTAAAGGAAATCAGTCCTGAATATTCATTGGAAGGACTGATGCATAAGCTGAAACTCCAATACTTGGCCATCTGATGCGAAGAACTGACTCCTTGGAAAAGACCCTGATGCTGGGAAAGATTGCAGGAGGGAGCAGAAGGAGATGACAGAGGATAAGCTGGATGGATGGCATCACTGACTCAATGAATGTGAGTTTGAGTAAGCTCCAGGAGTTGGTTATGGACAGGGAAGCCTGGCATGCTGCAGTCCATGGGGTTGCAAAGAGCCGGACACGACTGAGCAACTGAACTGAACTGAAACGTACAGACTTCAAGCAAACTGATCTTTTCAACCTTTGTCTATCCATTTATTAATCACTTAATTATGTGCTTTCTTATAATTTCTAAAAAACTCATTTCATCACTTTTTAACACACAACAATACTGTAACTTATATAGGGCAGACGTTACTTTCTACTTGTTATAGACAAAAATAATAACATCTAAAAATTTCAACTTACTTGCATGATTGAAACATCTCTGATGGAGGTCAAGTGTTATTTCCAATACATTTAAATTGTAGACAGAGTTCTATATTTTCCTTCTCTCCTGCTTCATTTAGGTAATATTTTTCAACAAAATGTTATAATTATCTTAACTGATAAAGATTTTGTATTTCAGTTTTTTATTTGCTAACTAACAAATTATATTGAATGGGAAGTGAACATTATGATTTGGGGACCTATGTTCACTCATTGTGAATTATTTCCCAAAATACATATTGTGATCAGTATATAAAAGTGGCAAGTGAAAAATCGTATATTATTTGAGACGTGATTAATTGATTTCCAACAGTTTATATTCATATTTTTTACTCATATTAGAACGTGTGAATTCTAGAGTAAAGTGCTAAATTAGTTAATTTTAGTTTTTCTAAAATACTTTTTGAGGATGATTTAAATAATGCAAATATAAAGATTTAAACTGATTGCAAATTGTTTTTCTTTTTTTAAGCTTGGATTTATGATTTTTCCCTTTACAATCAGTGACCCAAGCCCATGACTTATGTTGAGTTAACTTAGGATAAAAGTTATAATAAAAGATAAAAGATATAATAAAAGAACTGCTTGAGAACTTCTCAAGAGGCAATGTGCCACTTACAAGAAACATTTACATTTGCAGAATTGATTATATTCTAAGTTCTGGATAGTGAGCAGAGAGAAAACGTTTTGTCTGCTTCAGCTATATGGACATTTCTCTAGTGTTTCATTCCTAATATTTTCATATTTGAACTACTTGGAATTCTTTTGCAGTCAAATATTTTCATATCTGTGTACTGGAGCATATTAGTCACCAGTGTCAGCCAGGATATCGTTCCAGGGCAAAGACTTTACAGGGTATCTAACCTGTCATGTAGAACATCTGCTAAAGTAGAGAAAACTGGTAAATAAGAAATATGGAATGTTCAGATACAGTTGAAGTATTTCACATTCAAAATGATATTTATTATACAGATTTTTGGGAAAAAACATTAGTCTTTTGTAATTATATGAATTGCTTTACCTTGGTCACTTTCAAGGACACCTAAAGGTTAACATGATTTTGTGGTTATAACCTCCATATCTTGCAAAAATATTATGCTGCCTGTGTCAGCAACAGTCTTAAATTTATTTTGAAATGCTATATTACCTTCCACACTGCTAGGATTATAAATGATGGCTAATTAACTTGGTATGTTCATTAGGTGAAAATGAGCTTTTCTTTCAATATTGACCAAAGTGCTTAAAATATTAAATTCATATGATGTATTAAGAATCTTGTCAGGCACACATTAAGCCTCCATATAATTCAAAAATGAAGCAAGTATATGGCAGGCTGATCATTTTTTATATACCTCATTGTTTTCAAAACCAATTGAAAATCAAGTAGAATACATTTTATTAAATTCTTGTCCTACATTGTCCTCCCATCACAAAGGGGATAAAAATAATTTTTATAGTATAAATAAAATGAGAAAATGACTGTATAATCTGATCATTATGTTAAGGACATCAGAAAAAGTATAATCATGACATTTTTCAAAGTAATAAATTAAATAATGTTTCTTTTGGTTAGGTTTCAAACAATATCACCTCCAAATTCCTCATGGTCCTTTGCGTCAAGTATATAATTTTCCATCCTTCTGGATAAGAAAAAAACTACTGTAAGGCTACCATCAAGGACACAGTAGACAGAGTCAGAGGAAATTTTCTCTGATATGAAGTGGCTCTAATGCATTATCTTTCTACTGCTGAAAGAGATGAAGAAGGCTGGTAGATATCACCCAGATAAGTCAAAGTGCATTGGAAAGAATAAAAGGCAGGATCCCTAGTTCTATTTCTAATAGTAGGTTCTATTTCTGCACATGCCATAAAGCAGCTGAGAAGAAACAAAATTTTGAATTGCAAGGAGGTTTTCACCAAATGTAAGATACATCCCCATTTTTTTCAGGGTACCCAAACATTCTCACCAATGCCCTCTGCTTGAACATGTGGATTAATAGGAAAATTGCTACCTCATAAAATAATCCATTCAGTTTCTTTCTTAAGTTCCTAATGAGTGTCATTCCCTCATTTTATGAGGGAATCCTTCATTTTATGAGGGATTCGGGATGTCATTCCCTCATAAAAGACGGGGAATTCAGTCTTTTATGCCCTCAAAAGTAAAGCAATAGGAGGTGGGAGGGGGGATCGGGATGGGGAATACATGTAACTCCATGGCTGATTCATGTCAATGTATGACAAAACCCACTACAATATTGTAAAGTAATTAGCCTCCAACTAATACAAATAAATGAAAAAAAAAAAAGTGAAACAATACAATGTATGTCTCCAAATATCATTCAATCTCATACAGAGTCTTCCATTTTTCAGATAAGTACAGTCTTTGACAAATTATATGTTCGATATAAGGCTTTCTAAACCTCTTGATGAAAGTGAAAGAGGAGAGTGAAAAAGTTGGCTTAAAACTCGACATTCAGAAAATGAAGATCATGACATCTGGTCCCATCATTTCATGGCAAATGGGGAAATAATGGCAACAGTGAGAGACTTTATTTGTTGGGGGGGAGCTTCAAACCCACTGCAGATGGTGACTACAGCCAAGAAATTAAAATATGCTTACTCCTTGGAAGTTATGACCAACCTGACAGTATATTAAAAAGCAGAGACATTATTTTGCCAACAAAGGTCCATCTAGTCAAAGCTATGGTTTTTCCAGCATTTATGTATGGATGTGAGAGTTGGACTATTAAGAAAGCTGAGTGCTGAAGAACTGATGCTTTTGAACTGTGGTGTTGGAGAAGACTCTTGAGAGTCCCTTGCACTGCAAGGAGATCCACCAGTCCATCCTAAAGGAAATCAGTCTTGAATGTTTATTGTGAGGACTGATGCTGAAGCCCCAAGACTTCGGCCACCTGATGCAAAGAACTGACTCATTGGAAAAGACACTGATGCTGGGAAAGATTAAAGGCAGGAGGAGAAGGCGACGACAGAGGATGAGCTGGATGGATGGCATCACCGACTCGATGGATGTGAGTCTGAGTAAGCTCCGGGAGTTAGTGATGGACAGGGAAGCCTGGCAGTGCTGAAGTCCATGCGGTCGCAAAGATCTGGACACGACTGAGTGACTGAACTGAATGAAATAGTCTATAAAATCTAGAGAGGGTTTGGCGAATCATCAGCATGCTGGTAAATGTTAAACTGAATTGAATTGATTGCTTTCTCAGGACATAATTGTTTACCAACGTTCTCTGTGACACAGGTGTTCCCCAGAATTGAACACTAAATATGTAGAACACAGCAGAATATTTCTCCTTTTGCTCAAAACAATCAAACAAAAATATTTCTTTTCATTGATTAGTAATTATATTAGAATTTGAGTCTTCAAATGATATCGAGTTTATATTGAGATAGTTATTTCCATAGATATTTTCGTTAGGGTGTGTGTGTGGTCCTCATTCTGTGCTTTCCCTCCTTAATCTGTTCTAATCATACATGAAATCTGCAGTATTCAGCATTCATTTTATCTTAGTTATTTATACCCATCATTTAAGTATGTCAGAATATACTTAAATTCAAAATTTTCAACCTGTATATATATCCTCTATGACTTTGTGCAAAAAAACGCATTGAATAGAGAATAAATATAAGATTACCTGGTGGTTTTAATTGAAATAGTCTAGTATAGAGCTGTGAACTCAGAAATTCTTGCTGTCATTCATATTAGGAAATCTCAATTACTGATTCTGGTAAGTTAAAAGAATATTGTGTCTCAGCTTCTTTTTCTGTAATATCAATACAAGGGAGCAGTGTAAATTGTTCCATCACATTCATATTCTAAAGTATCTAACTGCCACACACCCAGAAACATTCATATTGCCCCACTGCACTAGTGTCCCAACCTACTGTCTGATGGCAACCACTTCTGAAGTGACACATGCATGTCACCATCCTTCTCCTAGTATCTGCAATTTGGACCTTCCCTGTACAGCCTCCTCATCCTGGCTGTCTAGTCCAGACTGCATCATATCCCATCAAACCTCAGTTTTGACTTAAAAAAAAAAATCATCGTGTTAAAGGAAACATTCAAGGGTATTTGTCAGGAAAGACTTCTGTGCTCAGGAGAATCTTTGAATGGGAAATTCATTTTAAGCTATTTAGGGCTCCAGTTCATTTAAGGCTGGATTAGAACTATTTAGGTTTTAAGGTTTTGATGAATTGATTTGGGTCGTGCAGCACAGAATACCTATTTCTAGGGAGTCATATGTAGGAAGAGACCCAATTCTGCCTTTATTCATTCTTCAGTGTTTTTCATGGCCTTGGAAATGCTGTGTTGGTTTTATACGATTATTACGGCAAACATCTGGAATACCAGATGTGAACAGCCACATTAAGGGACATTTAATCTACACATTTAAGAATGAGTCAAGTTAATCAGAAAGCTCATTTCATTTCTGAAAATGAGTTAGATAAGCCAAATCAATAGTAAAAGTCTATACAATCTGGAAGACAAAAGATTTTAAAATAGACCATATGGTCCTTAAGACAAGAAACTGAATGTGCGTGTGTGTGTCCACACAGAAATATAAAGCATTTTGCAAGTTATATATGCTCCTGAGAAGAGGAGACTAAAGTGGAGCAATAATATTATCTTATTCTATTCGAACTATGATAAATGCATTTAGGCGCATGGATGAAGCATTCAGATTTTAGTAAGTACACTTCAAGAAGTATACTATACTTCATATACTGAAATATACTGTATTTCAAGTTTCAGATAGATTTTACCTTCATCACTTATATTCTGATTACTGAAAACTATATTAGTAAAAATGTGTGTGTATATATGTATATTTATAAGTAGAAAAACATAGGTAATAATAATAGAAAATCTGTATATTATGTAAACTTTTGCTATTCCTCAATAAATTCTGCTAACAGAGATTTAATTGAGAAAAGGGGCATTTAGTGCTTAAACCATCAAGTGACTCTGACCTCTAAGACTATTAAGCAACCCTGCTGGTAGCAGATGCCATCATGAGCTATCTGGAGATAGCTGAACTTACCTATGAGGAAACTTGTTGATAGTCCAGATTCAAGCTTTAGAACTCCATAACTCAACTCTGCTCATTATGAAAACAAAGATGTTTTGTCCATCACTCAATTAAAGCTCATCTCATTTTTCTTGAAATACTTTATAAGAATTTATCCTCTTACCTTAGTATGAAGACGAATCAACTTTGGAGCTAGCCAAAGTACAGATTTTTGTGTCCTAGAGATCTAAGAAGTCAAAATTTCTAGTTCTTGAAATCCAGAAATATATATTTATAATAAACACTTCAGATTTTTTGATGTTACTTACTGTACTGTGTACATTTTCATGTAAATATGCAAATATATAGGTGAGTATAAATGCAAAGAATTCCCTTGCATAATTCATATTTTTAAAATTAATCTCACATTGTTATTGCTTTGGTGTGGATGCTTCATTCTATTTTTCAATAGATATCAATTGAAAGCATGACTCAGATGATAATAGTATGTTCCAGCCCTGTACTAAGTCTGGTCATATTACACGAAGAAGACCTTTCTTAAAGGGACTTTGAATCTACTAAAAGAGACATATAATCTAACAAACACTAATATTGAATTTTTGAACATGGAGAAATAAACACAGCATAGTGGTAGCTGAGTGAATGTTGTAATTTTGAGGTTTTGGAGAAAAACAAAAAGGAGGATATGTATCCCTCCTCTAAAGAGGATCAGAAAGATATTTTGTAGAAGTAATGCTTGAGCTAAAGTTTGAAAGAGAAACAAGAGGAACACATGTTTGGATGTTCTATTCAGAGGGAACAGCATGAACAAACGCAGAGAGGAATAATGTACCTCAGAGGTAGAGAGTGTGATTGGAAAATAATTGGAAAGGAAGGTTTGTACCTAATCAATGAAGTGCTTTAAATCGTGATGAAATATGTGGATATTAGCTTCCAGGCAATAGAACCATTGCAAGATTTTAAGAAGACAAATATGATCAGACTTCTGTTTTGGAAAAAAATCAATTAAGTGACAGTGTGATGAAATTGGAAGCAGAGGCCGTTTAATACTTCAGGAGACAAAAAGTGGGGGCTTGAATGTTTGTAGTAATCCTAGGAGTGAAGAAGAGGAATTCTTTTCATGGTTTTACAATTTCTATATTACAATGAACTTAGTTGACATATAAAAGCAGCCCCAATTCAATTTGAACAAATATAGGCCTTCAGAATGAAAGTAAATGATAATGGATAAAAGATAATAGGTAATGTAAGAACTAGCAAGTATCTGAATGGTAACTTGATAGAAATACGATGATTAAATTGACTACACTAGAGAGTCATAGAAACTTAAAGATACAGTAAACCTTAGAACCATCTTGTCTAAACCAAGCAAGAGTTAGTTGTTAGTACCGGCAGGATGAGTGGCTAGGGAGCTTAGTGTGTTCACTGAGAAACTTTGAGATTGATTCCATCCTATTGCAGGACGACAAGGAGCTATTTTTACACTTTAAAGATAATTTTCGGTGATTGAAAGAGTGAAACGTTTGAGCTGGTAATTGTGTTTGACCTTATAGAAGAATATAAAAATAAATCCAATATCTTCAAATTTTATTTCCTGTAATTGTCTCATCATCCTGTTATGGGAAGACAGTTTCACACTTATAGTCATTTTTAAAGAATTCTGCAGGGATTAAAAAATATGTGGCTAAGCTTAACTAACTATAAGAACTTTCATGTTTTTATGCAACAATAATTTATTTTGGGAATTTCTGCTTACGATTATTTTAATTATCAGCAAACTTTGTTTTATATGTTTCTATCTATGCATCTATCCATCTATCATTTATCTATTCACATATATAAACATATGCTTTGTCGGCATAAGATGCCAAAGTAGAAGGGTGTGTGCTCTTCGTCTTCTGCAAGAACTCCAAAACTACAACTTGCTGATGAACAACCGTCGACTGGAAAATGTATCCCACCAAAAAAAGATATCCCATATCCAAGGGCAAAGGAGAAGCCCCAGCAAGATGCTAGGAGGGGTAAAATCACATTTAGAATCAAACCCCTTACCTACCAGAGATGCTCAGAGGGTTCAAACAAAACTTGTGTGCACCGGAAACCAGGAGAAAGGAGCAGAGACCCCACAAGTGACTGACCCAGACTTGCCCATGTGTGTCCAGGAGTCTCCGGGTGTCGTGTGGATCGATGGTGGCCTGCTGTAGAGTTGGGGGCACTGAATGCAGCAGTGGGTGCATGGGATTTTTGAAGGACGTCAAAATTATCTTCATTACCTCCATCATAGTTTGTCCCATCAACAGAAAATTGGATTAAAAATTTACTGAGCATGGCCCCACCCATCAGAACAAGACCAAGTTTCCCCCTCAGTCAGTCTTTCCCATCAGGAGTCTTCCATAAGCCTCTTATCCATATCCATCAGAGGGCAGACAGAATGAAAATCACAATCACAGAAGACTAACCAAACTGATCAAATGGACCACAACCTTGTCTAGCTCAATGAAACTATGAGCCATGCTGTGTTGGGCCACCCAAGACGGATAGGTCGTGGTGGAGAGTTCTGACAAAATGTGATCCACTGGAAAAGGTAATGGCAAGCCACTTCAGTATTCTTGCCTTGAAAGCCCCATGATCAGTATGAAAAGGCAAAAAGATAGGACCCTGAAAGATGAAATCCACAGGTCAGTAGGTGCCCAATCAGTGGAGAAATAACTCCAGAAAGAATGAAGAGATGGGGCCAAAGAGAAGCAACACCCAGTTGTGGGTGTGACTGGTGATGGAAGTAAAGTCTGATGCTGTAAAGAGCAATGTTGCAGAGAAACCTGGAATGTTAGGTCCATGAATCAAGGCAAATTGGAAGTGGCCAAACAGGAGATGGCAAGGGTGAATACTGACATTTTAGGACTCAGTGAACTAAAATGAACTGGAATGGGTGAATTTAACTCAGATGACCATTATATCAACTACTGTGGGCAAGAATCCCTTAGAAGAAATGGAACAGACATTATAGTAACAAAGGAGTCCAAAATGCAGTGCTTGGATGCCATCTCAAAAACAACAGAATGATCTCTGTTCATTTTCAAGCAAACCAATCAATATCACAGTAATCCAAGTCTATGCCCCGACCAGTAATGCTGAAGAAGCTGAGGTTGAACGGTTCTATGAAGATCTACAAGACCTTCTAGAACTACCACCCAAAAAATATGGACTGGAATGTAAAATTAGAAAGTCAAGAGATACCTGGAGTAACAGGAAAATTTGACCTTGGAGTACAAAATGAAGCATTCATAGGCTATCAGTTTTGCCAAGAGAGCACATTGGTCACAGCAAACACCCTCTTCCAACAGCATAAGAGAGGACTCTACACATGGACATCACCAGATGGTCAATACCGAAATCCGATTGATTATATTATTTGCAGCCAAAGGTGGAGAAGCTCTAAACAGTCAGCAAAAAGAAGTCCAGGAGCTGATTGTGGCTCAGATAAGGAACTCCTTATTGCAAAATTCAGACTTAAATTGAAGAAACTAGGGAAAACCACTAGACCATTCAGGTATGACCTAAATCAAAACCCTTATGATATTATAGTGGAAGTGAAAAATAGATTCAAGGGATTAGATGTGATAGAGTGCCTGAAGAACTATGGATGGAGGTTCATGACATTGTACAGGAGACAGGGATCAAGACCATCCCCAAGAAAAGTAAAAGCAAAAGGCAAAATGGTTCTCTGTGGAGGACTTACAAATAGCTGAAAAAGGAAGAGAAGCTAAAGGCAAAGGAGAAAAGGAAAGATATACCCATTTGAATGCAGAGTTCCAAAAATAGCAAGAAGAGATAAGAAAACCTTCCTCAGTAACCAGTGCAAAGAAATAGAGGGGGAAAAAAAAAAAAAAAAAAGAATGGGAAAGACTAGAGATGTCTTCAAGAAAATTAGAGACACCAAGGGAACATTTCATGCAAAGATGGGCACAATAAAGGACAGAAATGATATGGACTTAATAGACGCAGAAGATGTTAAGAAGAGGTGGCAAGGATATACAAATAAACAGTACAAAAAAGATCTTAATGACCCAGATAAACACGATGGTGTGATCACTTACCTAGAGCCAGACATCCTGGAATGGAAAGTCAAGTGGGCCTTAGGGAGCATCACTATGACAAAGCTAGTGGAGATGATGAAATTCCAGTTGACCTATTTCAAATCCTAAAAGATGATTCTGTGAAAATGTTGCACTAAATATGCCAGCAAAATTGAGAAACTCAACAGTGGCCACAGGAATGGAAGGGTTCAGTTTTCATTCCAATCTCAAAGAAAAGCAATACCCAAAAATGTTCAAACTGCCACACAATTGCACTCATCTCACACACTAGCAAAGTAATGCTCAAAATTCTCCAAACCAGCCTTCAACAGTACATGAACCATGAACTTCCAGATGTTCAAGCTGGATTTAAAAAGGCAAGGGAACCAGCAATTAAATTGCCAGCATCCGTTGGATCATTGAAAAAGCAAGGGAGTTCAAGAAAAACATTTACTTCTGCTTTATTGACAAGCCAAAGCCTTTGATGCTGTAGATCATAACAAACTACAGAAAATTCTTAAAGAGATTGGAATAACAGGACACCTGAACTGCCTCCTGAGAAATCTGCATGCAGGTCAAGAAGCAACAGTTAGAACTGGACATGGAACAACAGACTAGTTCCAAATCGGGAAAGGAGTACATCAAGCCTGTATATTGTCACCATGCTTACTTAACTTTTATGCAGAGTACATCATGGGAAATGCCAGGCTGGATGAAACACAAGCTGAAATCAAGATTGCCAGGAATAATATCAATAATCTCAGATATACAGATGACACCACCCTTATGGCAGAAAGTGAAGAAAAACTAGTCTATTAATGAAAGTGAAAGAGGAGAGTGAAAAAGTTGGTTTAAAATTCAATATTCAAAAAACTAAATCATGGTATCAGGTCTCATCAATTCAAGGCAAATAGATGGTGAAATAATGGAAACAGTGACAGACTTTATTTTTGGGGGCTCTAAAATCACTACAAATGGTGACTGCAGCCATGAATTTAAAAGACACTTGCTCCTTGGAAGAAAAGCTATGATCAATCTAGATGGCATATTAAAAAGCATAGACATTACTTTGCTAACAAATTTCTGTCTAGTCAAGACTATGGCTTTTCCAGTATTTATGTATGGATGTGAGAGTTAGACTATAAAGTAAGCTGAGAGCCAAAGAATTGTGGGTTTTGGACTGTGGTACTGGAGAAGACTCTTGAGAGTAACTTGAACTGCAAGGATATCCAACCAGTCCATCCTAAAGGAAATCAGTCCTGAATATTCACTGGAGGGACTGAAGCTGAGGCTGAAATTTCAATACTTTGGCCACCTAATGTGAAGAACTGACTCATTTGAAAAGGCATGGATGCTGGGAAAGATTGAAGGCAGGAGGAGAAGGGGATGACAGAGGATGAGCTGCTTGGATGGCATCACTGACTCAGTGGACATGAGTTCGAGTCAGCTCTGGGAGTTGGCGATGAACAGGGAAGCCTGGCATACTGCAGTCAATGTGGTTGGAAAGAGTCAGACACAACTGAGCAACTGTACTGAACTGAAATATATGCACACACATACATATCTGTATATCTATGCATTTTTATGAGTACACATATGAAACATGCAGATATTTACTTACATGTGTACAAATATTTTGAGTATAAAAAAATACTCTATTTTCTTTGTGGCACAAATGCTGCCTAATGTGCTGGAAAAAATTAATTATTTCTTCAATAAAATGGGAAAAATGTTAGAGAATTTTTTTAACATTTGACTCATGCCCTTTGTTTTTATAATTTTGAGAAAAAAAGCATAAGACAAATGCAATTTTGGTACTTAATTAACAGTTGATAAGCCTATACATATATATTTTATCTGTAGATATAAATGTTGTACATTTTACTATCTGAAAAAATAAAACTTCATTTTGTTAAGTTTCTCTTTATATACTTTTGGCAAATGTATGTAACGGCATCTAGAATCTCAAGTATAATTTGTGCTTAAAATTTAAGCTATAATCACAAATACCTGGTATAAAATAGTTTTAAATATAAAGTATACTCTCATAAAAATCAACTTGGTTTTACATTTAATTTTAAGATCTTGAGATAAAAGTATAAAACAGAATAAAAAGTCTATATATTTTCATTATTTATTATGAGGCTGTCATTTTTGCAGAAATTAAGATTTACATTTTCTCTGCAGTTTAACAGTAAAGTTTTCATTAACAGTGTATTGTAATCCTCAATTTAGAAAATCCTTAAAGTCTTGAAAATTCTCTAATGTCGTGATAACCATATAAGCATGAAGTGCCTTTTTTTTTAATCATCAGTGGACCCCACAGAAGGTATAACACATATTTAGATACCATGAAAGCCAACAAAGTGTCATAAAATATTAATGTAGTTTGCAAAAGCTGTTTTCAAATTCAGTGATTAATAATTAATTAGTCTATAAAACAAACATATTGCACAGTAGTATTAACACTATGTATGTGTGTGCTCAGTCACTCATCATGTCTGACTCTTTGACACCCCATGGACTGTAGCCCACAAGGCTCCTCTCTCCATGAAATTTTCCAGGCAAGTATACTGGAGCATGTTGCTGTTTCCTACTCCAGGGGATCTTCCTGACCCAGGGATCAAAACTGTGTCTCTTGCCGTGTCTCCTGCATTGGCAGGCAGATCCTTTACCACTAGTGTCACCACCAAGTTTAATTAAAAAAATAAAATTTTGTCTAAATCCACCTCCATTTTGTTTTTTAAAGAAGGAACAGTTTAAGTACTCTTCTTTTTATCCATGGCATTTTGAAACCTACAGTCTCTAACTCATTCTCCGTTCCTTATTAAAAACTAAGGAAGCATGGAGTCATCTTGGGGGAAAATGAATATTACAAGAATATATTCCAGTTTTAAAGGAAAAGATGTGATGAACCCAAAACAATGTAATTTTTGGTGAGTTAATATACAAAGATGCAAATAAAACCCACCAGAGAAGGAGTCTTAGCAAGCTTTCCTTTTTGTCAATTGCTTCAAATGAGGCCAATAGAGTCAGTAACTAAAAAAATTATTGTTCAAGTTTACAAGCCAAAGCTCATCTTATGTTTCATATTTCCTAGAATTCCAGCAAGTCTAAAGAGGGTCAATAGTCTAAATTTTAATTTTCATAAAGATGAAGGAAAATACATCTTAAGAGAATTGGGGATTAAGATTCAAAAGCCAAGGACAATTGGTCTAAAAAACCTCAAAGGCTGTTTCAATAAAGATGAGGTTAAATACGGAAAATTTGCCTAAAAATGACATTGAATGCACCTGTCCTAACCCATCTCAACTCAAACCAAACCCAAATCTCTCCACTTACCCTCTCTCTCTGTCTTGTGCACATGTGTCATGTGAGTATGTTCAGGTATATCCATTTATTAAAAACCAGGTTTACATAGATTGACTTTTACTCCCATCTTTTATTTTGAAATGATTGGTACATTAAAGATGCTAGATACATATATATAGTATGAAGGATAGTAGTAAGCTCACTCTCCAGTAAAAGAAAGAGAACATTAAAACATTACCAATTTTTTCATACTTTTTATTTTTTAACCAATCTATCTTTCAGCCTTTTCTCTTTGAGAAAGAGAAAACACACACATATATCACACAAACACACAATTTCCAAATTGGTTTATTTTTTAGTCTCTGTTTTTGTAATGTATATATATATATATATATATATATATATATATATATATATATATATCTCACCTTTTTATTAACTTTCAGTTTTTGCTTTGTTTTGTAAAATATTTTCATCATTATACATTTTCTATTTATTTTAGATTTTGATTCTTATTGCTATAATGCAGCAATTTTTATTTATGTATATTATTCATTTAATGAAAAATTATTTAAGCATTCTTTCAATAGACATTAATGGTTTTCATTAGTATCACATTAAAAACAATGCTTCTCTGGTGTTTTTTCCTTGTTTCCTGGACCAGATGCACAAGCATTTACTTTTTACAAGATGTCACTGAATTATTTTCCCGAGTAATTGTATCAGTTTTAGCCCACAAGCGATACATGAGAGTTCCTGAGTACCATAAGTATGCCAGCCTTTTATAGTCTTACAAATTGGAACTCTTGCCAAATTAGTAGTACAGAACACTGTTTCAGTGTAGTTTTAATTATAAATTTTCTGACACCTAAGGCTTAGTATATTTGCATATATTTATTGTCCATTTGTGTTATCTTTTGATATGCTTGTTTGCAACTTTTATCCATTTTCCTATTAGTTTGTAGTTAAAAATATTTAGTATATTTTAATTTTTGTGTTAACTAATTCTTCGTTAATTAGATATGAAGCAAATATTTTTCTTCCACCGTATGGATTATGATTTTTACCTCTTTGTGATGGCCTATACATACTTTTAAAATAAACCCTGATCACACAGACTGCAAATAAGTAAATGAAAGTGATTTTTCCTTATATTCCAGAATGATGTTGACAATTCAAAGCAGTAGAAATATGTATATTACTGAACAGATTAACTTGCATGGCTGTGAAAACCATTGTTCCCACTTTAGTGCCATAGAATATGGGAATGGGTACAAAGATTTGAAGGCCTGAAGATTCAGGTTATACTATCTATTCCTGAGATCCAGGGAAGGGGCGAGGTTCTTTAGATGGTTTTGAGGGTGACAAGAAAATTATTACAATCAAAGAAAGCATGAGTAAGAGAAAAATAAAAAGGAGATATTTAAAGACTAAAATGATCTACAAATTTCTAAAGCTGTTAGGACAAATTTAATTATAACAAGGCTGACTTTCACGCAAAATGGATTAATGTTTCACTTAGAATATTTATCTAACAGTTATGCTGATTGTTATTGTCCCAAGAGCATTAATCCAGGGAAAATGATTGCTCATTATAAATACAGAATTTCAGAAAAACCCAGTGGAACTTTCTCACAGTTCTTGGTGACAAATACATATGAAGTGCTTAAGTTTCTTTGGATCATAGTAATAGTTTTGTCAGTTCTAGCTTGTACTATTTCTGAAATTCTCAATCACAATGAAGTGATATGTGGGGCTTTAATAGGGAGAGAGTTCCCTATTACATATCTGCACATGTATCAGCTTTGGTTCTGGACTGAATTCCAAGAATGTTTGTATAGCAAATAGCCTTGGAAGATAGAAAGGGTGTCCTCCTTCCCAGTTGCAGACAGGTTTGTTTACAGACCAGCTTAAAAGAGATAATGTCTCCTTCCTGGAAAAGTGAAGACAGATTTGCCGTCATTTCTTTTTTTAAGTTGTGGTTTTCTAAGCTCAGCACTCTCAGCTGTGACACTAATCCACTGTATGCAACATCCACCTGAGCCCAGCTTTGCTTCAATTCCGTGGAAATTGGGGGCTGAGGAGACTGATTCACTGTCTTTTGTGTGCCTTAGAACAAAGAAATAATATCCTTTTTCTCTGACCAAGGAGACCCATGTCTTCTGCCAGCATCTATGAAAGTGTGGTAGCGTAATAACATGTTAATTTGCAAAGAGGATAATAACTCGGATATTCCACAGTTCTTGAAATATAAAATCATGCTCCTCTTACTATCATTTCTTGTAAGTCCGTGCTTTCATGTCTCCCATTTCCACTCATCATTATGAAACCTCCTGATGGTTCCTACTTTATTAGAATGGCTTAGGAATTCTTGTGAAACTAGAGAAGAATGCATGCTAAGTGTGAGCATTTCTCAGTTATCCTATACCAGTTGCCCTTCAAATTTACTATTGTCATAAATCTTTAATGTCATAAATCTTCAAATCTTTAAAGAGTTAGATTTTCTGAGATGGCTAGTATGGTGAAGAGAAATACAACATTATGAAACATTCTGGCAATTTAGGATTAACTTATATTTTAAAAAATGACTAGTATGTACCTATTCTTTGTAAAAAGGATGCTGAATGTATTATAGAAGTTCATAATGGATGAAGTTAAATGCCAAAATATATTGATCTTAGTTATGGGAAATGTGAGATCTGTAGTTCAGACACATGTGTACCCTAAAAAAGAGAGAGTTTCCAAGGAAATCTATTAATTTTGCTTTAGTAGAAGACACATGAAAGTTCCTAACTATTGTAAGTAATCCAATGATATATAATGTGCAACAAAAAGAGACTTCACTCTGGATATGAGTTATATTTTCATATTTAGTCTCTAAATAACTGGATCCTTGCTCAGAATGTCATAAAAGGGATTTGCTATTAGAAGGCATATTATAAGACATACATTTTCCCCCAAATCTGACTCAATGATCTTAAAGCTTTTAGAAATTATAAAAATAGTATTTTTAATTATATATTTTCTGTCATATGTTAGCAATCTAATTGTGAAAGTGAAAGTTGCTCAGTCATGTCCAACTCTCTACGACCCATAGACTATACAGTCCTTGAAATTCTCTAGGCCAGAATACTGGAGTGGGCAGCCTTTCCCTTCTCCAGGGACATTTTATATGTCATTAGATTAATTCTCCCATTTTATCCCTTACATGTGTTGAAAATAAGGCAAACATATATATATATATATATATGAGATTATTCCAAGGATTAATATACATGCAGCTTTATATAATTTCTAGGAACTTGTGTGTTCAGAAAATACTATTCATAAAAATAAACCCTACAACTCATAAATGCATATAACATTTACTCAATCTTTGAGTCTTTCAATTGTGAAAAAGATAAGCTGATACCTCCTCTTCAAGAAACAGCATACTTCAGAGACCTATAGATTTATTATCATGATATGTTTAACTTAATTTAAATAGATCATGCAGCTCAACAGCCCCAGAACAAGAAACCAACCAAGTCAAAAATTGCCAGAAGACCTAGGTAGACATTTCTTCAGAGAAGACATACAGATAGTCAAAAGGCATATGAAAAGATACTCAGTTCAGTTCAGGTGCTCAGTTGTGTCCAACTCTTTGTGACCCCATGGACTGCAGCACGCCACACTTCCCTGTCCATTACCAACTCCCAGAGCTTGCTCAAATTCATGCCCATCAAGTTGGTGATGCCATCCAATCATCTCATCCTCTGTCGTATTCTTCTCCTCCTGCCTTCAGTCTTACCCAACATCAGGGTCTTTTCCACTTAGTCAGTTCTTCGCATCAGGTGGCAAAGTATTGGAATTTCAGCTTAGCATCACTAATTATCAGAGAAATGCAAATAAAAACTACAATGTAATATCATCTCACACCAGTCAGATATCTATCATCAAAATGTCTACAAGTAATAAATGTTGGAGACGATGTGGAGAAATGGGAACTCTGCAAAACTGTTGGTGGACATGTTAATTGGAACAGCCACCATGCAGAACAGGATGGGGAGTACTTTAGAAAGTAAAGTAAAAATAGAGCTACCATATGATCCCGCAATCCCACTACTGGACATATATTCAGAGCAAACTGTGATTCAAAAAGTTACATGCACGTCAATGTTCACTGCAGTGCTGTTTAAAATAGCCAAGCCATGGGTACAAACTAAATATCCATCAACAGACAAATGGACAAAGAAGATGTGGTACATATATACAGTGGAATATTATTTAAGCACAAAACCAAACAAAATAATGACAGTTTCAGCAACACACGGAGACCTAGAGATTGTCATATTGAGTGAAGTATGCCAGACAGAGAGAGACAAATGCCATATGATATTGTTAATATATGAAATCTTATAAAATGGTATAAATGAACTTATTTACAAAATCTTAGTACAGTCACAAATGTAGAAAACAAACATGCTTACTGGTGGTAAAGAGAGAGGAATAAATTGGGAGATTGGGATTAACATATACACAATATTATATGTAAAATAGATAATTAATAAGGACCTAGTATATAGTACAGGAAATTCTGCTCAATGCTCTGTGGTGACCTATATGAGAAAGGAATCTAGAAAATAATGGATATATGTATATGTATAATTGGATCACTTTTCTGTATACCTGGAAATGACACAACATTGCCAATCAATTATACTCCAGTATACAAACATTTTTTTTAGAAAAATAAAGCATATGAAGGGATAATGAAGATGTGGCACATATATCAATTGAATATCACTCAGCCATAAAGGAGGGCTTCCCTTGTGGCTCAGACAGTAAAGAATTTGCCTGCAGTGGGGGAGACCAGGGTTCGATCCCTGGATCGGGAAGATCCCCTGGAGAAGGAAATGGCGACCCACTCCAGTCTTCCTGCCTGGAAAATCCCATGGGTGGAGGAGTTTGGCAGGCTCCAGTCCATGGGGTCACAAAGAGTCGGACACGACTGAGTGACTTCACTTTCAGCCATAAAAAATTAATAAAGTAATGCCATTTGCAGCAACATGGGTGAATCCATGTTCTCTAATAACCTAGAGATTTTTATAGTAAGTGAAGTAAACCAGGCAAAGACAAATATCATATAATATTGTTTATATGTGGAATCTAAAAAAAAAGAAAAAAAAAGATTCAAAATAGACCCACAGACATAAGAAACAAGCTTATGGTTACCGAATGGGAAAGAAAGAGGAGAAATAAATTAGGAGTTTGAGATTAATAGGTACATACTACTATATATAAAATAGATAATCAACAAGTATATAGCATAGTTATATATATAACTGGATCACTTTGCTGAAGTGATTCACATCTGAAACTAACACAACATTGTGAATCAACCATACTTCAATAAAAATACAGTAACAGAAATTTAAAGTTAAAAAATATATAACTTCTAACTTAAGAATGTCAAGGCTAATAAATGTACTACATAGTAAAATTCAAGGAAAGCAAGTATTGGTTTGAAATTGTATCTCTGTCTTAGTAACAGAAAACCAGGGCAATTACGTGTGGGAAAAAGTTAACAAATGCATAATCCAAAGTATGAAAGCTAAAGGGTTTTCCTATGAATAAAACTAATGAAATATTTGATCTATAAGTCTAGCTCAGTAAATGGCAAAAAAGAAAAAAAAAAAAACTCTGGCCTAAATTAGTAGGTTAAATTTCTTTAGCCTATCATTTCATGTGGATGCTTGTTATAATGTTGGGCTCAGTGGAAAACTTTTCTGTTTTATTCTAGAAAGAGGGCTAGATAGAGATAATGATACAGAAAGGCAGAGCAAGAAAAAGAAAAAAGAGAGGAATGGGGAAAATGGAAGTTTAAAAGTAGTGGCTTTTAGCAATGATGATAAACATGCCTTTTAGGTGGCAAAATGAGATGCATGCAAATATCTCTGTACCCTGAAAACATTCAATTCAGAGTGACCTGTGGCAATAAATTATCAGCAAGAAGCTTCAAATTGTAGTCTTGTAATTTCATCAAGATCTACAAGATGCAATCTTGAAAACTGCATGGCGCGAGGACAAATTGATGCCCTTGTTTTTTCAGACAGCTGAGTTTGATGTACATGATTCTGACTACTTCTCTGTCCCTCTGTAGCCATATATGGCTATTGTAAATAATTAAGTAGAAATTTGTTACTGTGTTGTCAAATGTATTTCTGATGTTGCTCTTCCTAGCTTCCATTAAGAAATCCCTTGATTAAATTTTAAAGTCTTAAACAATTTGAGAGTCTGAGAGCACTGGATACAAACTACAATTTGAATGCTTTGCAGGGGAAAGTCATATTCTCTTTGGGAGTAGGGAAAAAAAAAGAAAAAAGTGAGGTAGTTAGTATATAGCCCCATGATTCTTTTTCAAGACAAAATATTACAGGTTTGATTACCAACTCTGTAGCTGGTTCTTATCGGTCATTTATTTTCCCAATTTCTCTTTCACAGACATTTAAAATATATTGCTTAAAATATTTGAAGTTATTTTTATGTAAGCAAAAAATGCTTATAACTAGAAAATTAAGCTTTAATCACTCCAGTTGTATAGATGATAAAAGAAAATACTGAACAAATGCTTATTTACAAAAATAAACTTAAAACATAATTCCTCTTTATAATTTATTTATAATATTCTCAAATAATTTTTAGGAAGAGAAACAAAGAGAAAAAGGAGCTCAATAATGAAATATGATTTTCCTGATTATGCTTTGAAAAATGTGATTAGCCTTAATATTTAATCGTATTCTTCTTAAAACGCATGAATTCTAAGCAGATTGGCATGAATATGCTGCACTTGTTGTGGGGGTATATCATAATTGTTGTATATAGTTGGAAAAAATCTTTAATTCAAAAAACAAAATATGGCATTAATTTTCTGTTATAATCAACAAGAAGCAGAACACTGTGTTTTCTGTGGAGTGATATTCAACCAAGATATAAAATGAAATGTTTTCTGCAGATTTTTACCTTCTTTTATGTGGGTGAATGTTACATGGGTTTATTTCTCCTCTCAGTACATCATTTCCCCACTTGCTTCAATAAAATGGCTGAAAATAAAATATATTTATAGTGCTTAGAACTAGTCTCCTCAGGAACTTTATTTTTGTGGTGATACATTCCCTAAATAACTCATCTTCTATTTTGACCACTGTAATCATTATGTGTCTCTTTCATTTTGGGATAAAAGAATTAGAAGCCACATGATTATTTACTTAGGAATTCTCTCTAGATTTGAATTATGTTTTACCTATTACGAGCCCTGAATCTAAAAGGAAAGTGCTAAAAATTAAAATTGTTATACTTTGGTCATACTGCCCTTCTCCCTATCCCTACCACCAACCTTGGCCTCTAAAGGGTTCATGTCCCATAACTGCTATGTTTCACCTCCTTGATTTTGAAATGTGACAAACCAAGTTTGAATTTTTGTAAACCAAGTTTAGTTGTAGGATCTGTTGGTCTAGAGAGAAACTGGCATAGCCCTTGTCTCTCCTCCTGCTCTCGTCTTCAGAGGAGAAGCTTTCCCAGACTGGCTCTGGCCTTGGTTCTTGTTTGGGTCTACCCTATGGAATTGTTCTTTTTTAATGTTATGGGGTATTCTGAAAGGAAAGGGTGGAGAGCCTAATGCTTGTAAATGGAATCTCTCACCACATGACATTCAACGAGTCAATCATCACAACCCATTTTCTCATCAAAAAAATAAAATTGGTAACTTGTGCTTTGCAGGTGTGGCTTTGAGGACTGAGATTATATATTCATATATATATATATATGAATATATGCAAATTAGTAGGAGTCTGATATATAATAGGCTATCAATAAATAGTCAATGTCTTTTGTTACCTTCTTAAAATCCTAGACCCAGACTCTTCGGTAGAAAGTACAGTTTTAATTTGGTATTAAGTCAATCCATCAAGTTAAAGGTTTGGACAGGAGATGGGGTCAATGCAATGGTTTAAAACATTAAAACCACTGGTCTGAAGAAGAAGTTTGAAAAATATTGATGTGTAGTCCCTCCTCCATAGACTGACATAATTGAGTTGGGTCATGGCCTTGGTATTGGAAATTTAAAACTCCCTGGAGGATTCTAATGCACAGCCAAGGTTGAGAACCACTGGTGTAGAAGCCAAATGTCTCTGGTATATTTTTAGTTTATGAAGAGCTCCATGAAATACAAAATCCTGCAGTGGTTTTCAAACTAAGATGTGTCTTCTGCCTGGGTATATTTGGAAATGCTTGCAGGAGGCTTTGCTTTTCAGAGTGACAGGTGGTGTCACTGGCTTTCATATAGGGAACCAAGGATGTCAACAATTTCCCTGGCAAGGGAGAGTCATTGCCCCTCATTCATGACCAAAAGACAGTGAGACTGCAAAGTCATGTTTCTACCATTATTTTCCCCTTCTATATTTCCTTCCTTCCTCCCTTTATTTCTTCCTTACTTTTTTTTTCCCCCTAGGTTTTCTTTCCTTTTAAAGTAATGTTCTGTTTTTCTTTCTTTTATTTTAATTTTTAAATATCCTGTATATTATTAGAGAAAATCAAATAAGAGCTTAAATTGCCTATGGCCTCAGGAGATGAATTAAGATATTTTAGACAAAACTGGACAGGGAAGGATTGCACACAACAGACAGACATTTTATTCATGCTCTCCTGCACTATTGTTTAACAATGCTGGGTCAGTAGGTATCTGCTCTATTTATTCCTGCCCATCCTTACCCTGAGATAATAATAAAAAAAATACACTAATGCAATTTGTGCTCTTTTCCCATTGATTATACAATGTTCCAGGCTGCCTTATAGAGTACTGAAGCAGCAGCAATAATTAGTACTTATTGAACACCCACTGGGTGCATGCCTGGTACCACACTGTAGACCACTGTGTGAATCTTTAATAATTCTACTTCTACAGCCTTCAGTGGAAAATAGTTAGTCAAATAGTACTTTTTTAATAGGTAGAAATCTATCTTTTCAGGCATGTGGTCAAAATCTAACAATATAATTTTTTTCTGCTGATTGGATTTGTAAAGATTTTTTTATCTCTTTTTTATCACTTGACTGTAAAAAATTCTTAGGTAACTGTAAGTACTAAATGAAAAACAGCTTCAATTTCTTCTGGCATAATTCTTTAACTAGGATGAAAAAACACCGATGTTAATGTATGACACGGGTTTTTTTTTTTTTTTAATTTTTTTATTAGTTGGAGGCTAATTACTTCACAACATTTCAGTGGGTTTTGTCATACATTGATATGAATCAGCCATAGATTTACACTTATTCCCCATCCCGATCCCCCCTCCCATCTCCCTCTCCACCCGATTCCTCTGGGTCTTCCCAGTGCACCAGGCCGGAGCACTTGTCTCATGCATCCCACCTGGGCTGGTGATCTGTTTCACCATAGATAGTATACATGCTGTTCTTTTGAAACATCCCACCCTCACCTTCTCCCACAGAGTTCAAAAGTCTGTTCTGTATTTCTGTGTCTCTTTTTCTGTTTTGCATATAGGGTTATCGTTACCATCTTTCTAAATTCCATATATATGTGTTAGGGTTAGGGTTAGGGTACCATTACACACCAGTCAGGATGGCTGCTGTCCAAAAGTCTACAAGCAATAAATGCTGGAGAGGCTGTGGAGAAAAGGGAACCCTCTTACACTGTTGGTGGGAATGCAAACTAGTACAGCCACTATGGAAAACAGTGTGGAGATTACTTAAAAAACTGGAAATAGAACTGCCATATGACCCAGCAATACCACTTCTGGGCATACACACTGAGGAAACCAGATCTGAAAGAGACACGTGCACCCCAATGTTCATCGCAGCACTGTTTATAATAGCCAGGACATGGAAGCAACCTAGATGCCCATCAGCAGATGAATGGATAAGGAAGCTGTGGTACATATACACCATGGAATTTTACTCAGCCATTAAAAAGAATTCATTTGAACCAGTCCTAATGAGATGGATGAAACTGGAGCCCCTTATACAGAGTGAAGTAAGCCAGAAAGATAAAGAACATTACAGCATACTGACACGGGTTTTGACTGTGGCATTGTTCAATGTTTATCTGAACCTCCTTTGTGCAGAGTCCAAACACAAAGCATATATAGAACTTATGTTATAGAAAACCCTTGTTTTACACAGAGGGAGAGGGGAATCATTCAGATACACTGAAAGTTAAATAAACAGAAGAATCACATCATTGATCTATTTCCTACGATTGAATATTTGGTTTGCCTTATTCTTTTTAACACTTACTCTTCTAAAATCAGTTATTAATATGTAAAAATTTGGTTTGTGAGAAATGGTGATTGAGTTAATAAAGTAAATGGCATGAGTATTGCACATTGAAATTTTCATAATTATATGTCCCATATCTAATATCCCTGAATGTGAATAATAACAACCCTTATTTTCCTAGCAAAGAAATCAGCATATGAAGGAGATAAATAAAATTTGCCAATGATGTATATTAATATGAGTATTCAAGTGTTATAAATGAAGAAAGGAATAAATAACACTGCATCAATTAGGACTTGTACATGAGAATTTTTTAAATTTTATAAATTATAAAAATATCCAATGTTTGTCATTTGATCTCTTTTAAATAGTTAATATTATAATATATTTTTATAAGTGAAAAAAACAAATTTCCCAGAACATTATTATCAAATAAGTCTTTTTTCGTCTTGTCCATTCACTTTTTATGAAGGACATTGAGTTAGTTTCTGTTTTTGCAGTGAAATATCACACTTAATACCCTAGAACATAAAAGTATAGTGTAATAATCTTGGCACATTCTTCATTGATTTTATAATCTGTGTAAGGGTTTCACTGTGCTGTATAGCAGAAACTAACACAACATTGTAAATCAATTATACTTCAATAAAAATTAATTTTAAAAAGTAAAAGAAAAAAATTTAATTTAAATACTATCCTAGATAAAATATTAAGGTCTTCTGGTAGGAGAGTGATTTTTACCAATGCCATTCTGTGAAAACATAGTGATTAATTTTTTTAAAATACAAGCTACAAGGCATTGTGACATACTAAGAATTTCTTTTCAAGATACATAATTAATCAACTTATTTTTTTATTCTATGGGCTTTAATAACTGTATAAATATTTAAATCTGCCCACCATGCATGCTATCTTTCCTGTCACAAACAACTACCTTTTCCAATCACTTTGCACATTTATTTTGGTTAAATAATATCTCTTATCCATGATGTGAATAGATAAAAATCTCATTTTAGCATCTTTGGGACATAAGGGGGAAAAAAAAGGACTATCTAATTGGTATGTTAGAAAAGGCAGAGGAACCAGAGATCAAATTGCCAACATCTGCTGGATCATCGAAAAAGCAAGAGAATTCCAGAAAAACATCTACTTCTGCTTTACTGACTATGCCAAAGCCTTTGACTGTGTGGATCACAATAAACTGGAAAATTCTGAAAGAGATGGGAATACCAGACTACCTCACCTCACTCATGAGAAACCTATGTGCAGGTCAGGAAGAAATAGTTAGAACTGGACATGGAACAATAGACTGGTTCCAAATAGGAAAAGGAGTACGTCAAGCCTGTATATTGTCACCCTGCTTCTTTAACTTATATGCAGAGTACATCATGAGAAACGCTGGGCTGGAAGAAGCAGAAGCTGGAATCAAGATTGCTGGAAGAAATCTCAGTAATCTCAGATATGCAGATGACACCCCCCTTATGGCGGGAACTAAAAAGCCTCTTCATGAAAGTGAAAGAGGAGAGTGAAAAAGGTGGCTTAAAGCTCAACATTCAGAAAACTAAGATCATGGCATCTGGTCCCATCACTTCATGGGAAATAGATGGGGAGACAGCGGAAACAGTGTCAGACTTTATTTTTTGGGGCTCCAAAATCACTGCAGATGGTGATTGCAACTATGAAATTAAAAGACACTTACTCCTTGGAAGGAAAGTCATGACCAACCTAGATAGCATATTAAAAAGCAGAGACATTACTTTGTCAACAAAGGCCCATCTAGTCAAGGCTATGGCTTTTCCAGTGGTCATGTATGTATGTGAGAGTTGGACTGTGAAGAAAGCTGAGTGCCAAAGAATTGATGCTTTTGAACTGGTGTTGGAGAAGACTCTTGAGAGTCCCTTGGCCTGCAAGGAGATCCAACCAGTCCATCCTGAAGGAGATCAGTCCTGGGTGTTCATTGGAAGGACTGATGCTGAAGCTGAAACTCCAATACTTTGGCCACCTCATGCGACGAGTTGACTCATTGGAAAAGACCCTGATGCTGGGAGGGATTGGGGGCAGGAGGAGAAGGGGGTGACAGCGGATTAGATGGCTGGATGGCATCACCAACTCGATGGACATGAGTTTGAGTAAACTCCGGGAGCTGGTGATGGACAGGGAGGCATGGCATGCTGCGATTCATGGGGTCGCAAAGAGTCAGACCGAGTGGCTGAACTGAACTGAACTGGTATGCGTGAAGACATTAATAGTTAAGTAATTATGTGTTGTCCTATATTGTCTATATTGTTAGCTACTTGGCAAGAATATCTTATTTCTAATTGTTGATGGGATTTTTAATCTACAGATCCATTAACATTATTCAATTGAAATAAGTAAAAAACATGAAATTATAGTAAAATACAGTATTCTACTCCAGCTAATCCTTATAATGTTGAAAATGAGATAAATCATGAGTTTACTGATTTCATATTAATATGGCTTCAATCTATATAGGGAGGTAGTTATCATATTAAGATCTTGGAAAATATTTACAGTTTTGTTAACTCCAATCAGCTGTTGGCTTGTTACCATAGTATCTGTGGCTGCCATATTACCTGGAAGCATGTGGTTTGCTAAGAATAGGTTTGAATGCCTATACATTTTTAGAAATTTTATATATCTGAGATGGCTCCCCAGCCATAAACTTAATGAGTATGCAGCATATCTTGATATAAATAAGTATTGCTATATTTTTACTTAGTAAGTACTACTAAACCCCACACAAATGAACAAAATCTTAACTCTTTTTCTGGAGGTTCATCAGTAATATGTATTTATTGAGACAATACACTCAATGATATTAAAATATTGATATTTATAAAAATTAAAAACTTCACAAGCATTCTAAAAAATTCACAAGCATTCAAAAATGTATTTTATTTTTGACATACAGCAATAATGAATATATAGTAAACCACAAAGAGAACAAGTGAATATGGAATAACTTATACAGATGTTTTCTTATATTTGCCAATGGAGTCATCTCTGAGCTATGTTCTTGGGGGGGCCTCAGGTAGTATTTGCATGGTACATTCACCAGAAGGAAACAGAAATACTGACCATGAGCCACATCTTCGGGAGTGCTTATGATCAAAAGCTTGAAAGTAATATATTTACATTTGTATCTCCAATACCTTGAGATTTTTTATTGAACATCATTCTTTAATTATATTTTTTTATCATTTGATTATGTCCAATAATCAAAGTTTTCATTGGAAAAATGCTTTCAAATTGGGATGCTAGAGAAGATTCTTAAGTGTCCCTTGGACTGTAAGGAGATCAAACCAGTCAATGCTAAAGGAAATCAACCCTGAATATTCACTGGAAGGACTGATGCTGAAGCTGAAGCTCCAGTACTTTGGTCATCTGATGCAAGGAGCTGACTCATTGGAAAAAATCCTGATGCTGAGAATGATAGGAAAGTTTTCATCAATTTCCCCCCAATTATCCATGTTTAAGACTTCTTATTTCCCCATACTGACCAGCAGAGAAGTAGTCTAATAAATTTGATAGGAAAAATGGTGTTTCATTCTTGATCTAACTTGAATTTGTTTGGTTATTGGTAATTTTGAACATTTTACTACACTTTCAATTTTAGTTTTCTATTAGCTATGAATTTTCTCTTCAAGAGTTTTGCCTAATTTTCTACTAGATGATATTCCTGTATTCAATTATAGTGAATTCTCATATAGTAGAATTTTAATTATGTTACACATGTTCCTAAAGTTTCTCTTGATTTTATGACTGTCTTTAATGTATTTTTTCTTTTGAGGTTCATGATCCTTTTAATTTTATGTAGTTACATTTATATTTTACCATATATACTTTTATGTTTAGAAAATGTATTTCTAGGTAGAGATCATATGAATATTCAATGTTATTCATCCCATGCTTTTTGATAAATCTTATATACAGCCTTCTTGAAAACTCATTCTTGTCCTCTGTGGGACTGTCACCTTTGAGTTTTAGTCTGGATTCTCTAGCCCTTTTCTAAGATGTTTCAGGTTTTTTCTTTCTCATCCTGCTTCTCAATGTTCTGCTGCTGTTCCTTAAGGTTCTGTCTTTCACTTATCCTTCTTATTTGATCAGAACCAGAAGAATGGTGTTATTTACAAGCATACATTTATTTATTACTTATAAAAAGACTTTCTCAGATACACATTTTCTATGCAGATATCTATCCTATGTTTAAAAAGTGTATATTTTATTTCTTGGTGTGCAACTAATTTTGAAGTTCCTAATCAGATTTATCATAGCCATACTCTCCATGCCTTCCCCTTCCTGATCAAATTACTAACACTTCTTTATTTATTTTTAAAAATTTGTCAGTACAAATTCCTTTATAAGCAACATTTTTATTGTCTGCTCAGCCTCAATTCTTGCCCTAGGTTGAAGGTATTTATAATTCCTTAAACACAGTAGGCTATTTCTTCTGGTTACAGTCGTCTTTTCTACCTGGAATTCATTTATTCTCATGACACTCTCCAAGCTCGCTCTAACCTGAGTGAAGTGTCCCTCATTTGTCCTCTTATCAGACCTTCACAATATGTTTTCTTTCTTTCTTAGCATTTAACAAGTGTTAATAAATTCTCCTTTATATATATCTTGAATACCATGTCTCAGAAGAATTTGCCTTCTTGTAAATGGGGCTGCTGATTAGGATGACATACTTTCTATAGTCATTCTGTATATCAAAGTATAAGAATCCTGGACTTATGAATAGAGCAGGTAGGGCAGTCTGAGTCCAGAAGATAGAACTACTTACAGACACTACAGGCAAACTCTAGGCTTGTTGGAAGGTGGGGAACAGCCTATTGGGTAGCTTGCGATTCTTACCTCAACTATGTATGCTAGTAAGATTACACAGAACTTGTCTGTAAAGTAAAAAAAAAAAAAAAAAGCCTAATTTTTCTTTATTCCTGATATTCAACCATGGTATAGGTACTGTTAAAGGCAATGAAAAGTATTTGTTGAATTAAATGAAATTGAAAATATACAGAGATCTATTAATACAATTACCATACTTTCTCTAGTAAAGCTGCAGATCCAGGATTAAATAAAATAGATAATAGGCTTACTAAGGTCCAAACATTAGTTAGAGATGCTCAGATATCTGTTGGTTGGAATACGTTGTGGCTTTGGCTGTACAGGACAGAAAATTACTTTATAATTATGTTGGACATTTGTGATAGCAGCTAGGGAGTGGGAAAAAAAAATAGATACCAGAATGGGAATAAAGAGTAAAAGACAGTGGGAATTAGCGTAGGAAGTTATAGTGAGAGAGAAGAATCTGAATTTTTCAGCCAATAAGTATATGAAATCTTGGAAATTTCAAGTGATAATACTTATAGTATATAGTATATATATAGCATATCTATATAAGTATAGATAATACTTAAAATATAACTCTTTAGCCAAAAAAGATAATATTATCAAAACAAAAGAGCATAATAAATGTTCTTTAAACCCAATTTGTTAATATTTATATAGTTATTTATCCATAAAAATTTAGTTATCTGAACTAAGATTCAAACATGTTTCTTTTGCAACAAAATTTGAATTGTAATAAGTATTTGTTTTTTCTTTCCTTCCAGTTCCTGTATTCTCAGTAACTGATTTCATAGATGTTTTGCTGGCAACTCCTTGGAAATGCCAGAATGGATTTTCTGCAGTACATGTTAACCTCTAAATAATAATAATAATAATAAAGCATAGAATAAACATTAAGGAAGCTATATTTGTGATATTGATGTTACTTGCATCACAGAATTTTAAATCCTGTGCAAGATCATAGAATACTTTTACTTTTGAACAGACAAGGGATATTTGCTAGAAAAGTAAGGAAGGTCTGGGATCAAAGACTACCTTTGACCTAGAAAGAGTGATATATAAAGGTATAGACCTTTAGTAAAATTGAAAGAAATAATATATTGACAGGTGTTGGGTTTGACTAGAGAAAGGATATGGTGAAAATCAAGTTCCATTCTTTAGTCTTCCCAGAGAATGAATAGGCAAAGTCACCAGCTAAGTGAGAAAAGCATGGATGATACTGAAAACAGGAGGAATTCTGGAAATATGAACAGAGCTGCTGTACTGATACCTAAAAGGAATCCCTAAACAATGAAAGAAAATAATTGGTATGAAAAAATAAGGAACCAATCATAGATTGATAGCAGAGATTATAGTGGCTCTTTAATCAGTGGAGTCTTTTATGATTTTGTCCAACAGTGATTTCAAATCCAGAAACAAATTTGGGGGAATTAGATTAATGAATTACTACTACATGTCAAGAAGAGTTATGGGACAATTATAGAGTTATTCTTTTCCATTGGGATTTGCATTAGTGGAAGTCTATGTAATGCAGAATATGTATCATTTCCTAGGTTTTTATTTCTTGAGATAGTCTTGTATCACTGTAAACTTCCCTCTTAGAAGAACTACTTTTGCTGAGTTCCATAGATTTTGGAAACTGTGTTTTTATTTTCTTTGTCTCTAGTTATCTTCTGATTTCTTTGATTTCTACATCGACCCACTTGTTTTGTTGTTGTTGTTGTTTTACTAGTATGCTATTTAGTATCTATGTGTTTGTGTGTGTGTGTTTTTTTTTTCATTTTTCTTCTTGTAATTCATATCTAGTTTCATATCACAATGGTCAAAAAAGAGTTTGATATAATTTCTATCCTCTTAAATGTGTTGACACTTGTCTTGTGGCATAGCGTGAGATCTATCCTGGAAAATGCCCTTGAAAAAGAGTGTTTATTCTGCTGTTTTGGCTGGAATGCCCTTTATATATATATCTGTTGAATCCAACAGGTTTAATGTATCTTTTCAGACCACTGTTTCCTTATTGATTTTCTGTCTGGGTGATCTGTTCATTTATGTAAGTAGGGTGTTAATATTCCCTACTATTATTGTATTACTGTCAATTTCTCCCTTTATGTCTGTTAATATTTTCCTTATCTACTTATGTGCTTCTATATTAGGTGCATACATGTTAACAAATATCTACTATTTGTTACATTTATCATTATGCAATGCATTTCTTTGCCTTTGCTTTAGATTTTGTTTCAAAGTCTATTTTGTCTGATATGAGTATCACTACTTTAGCTTTCTTGTCATTTCTATTTGCATGAAATACTTCTATCCATTCCTTTAAAGTCTGTGTGTGTCTGTAGCTCTGAAGTGAGTTTCTTGTAAGCAGCATTTAGATGAATTTTGTTTGTTTGTTTGTTTGTATTTTTTTTTTTCAATTGCCACACTATATCTTTTTAGTGGAGGATTTAGTTTGTTGACATTTAAAGTGATTGTTGATAGGTATGCACTTATTACCATTTTATTGTTTTCTAATTGTTTTTGTAGTTCATTTCTGCTTCTTTTCAGTTTCTTCCCTTGTGGTTTGATAGTCTTCTTTAGCAGTATAATTTCACTTATTTCTCTCTAGTTTTTGTGTATCTATTATAGGTTTTCAATTTGTAGTTACCATGGGGTTCATATGTTAATTTATAACTACCTATTTTATGCTGATAATTATTTAAGTGCAAACACATTCTAACATATTTATATTTTTTCACTCCCTCATGTTCTATGTTTTTGATGTTATATTTTCATCTTAATGTTTATCCCTTCATTGTTTATTGTAGTTATAGCTTATAATTTTTGTCTTTTAATCTATGCACTACCTTATTTAAGTGATTGACCCACAACCTTTACTACATGTTTGTTTTCACTAGTAATATTTTTTACTTTTCTATATATTCTTGCTTCTTATTGTAGCCTTTTCTTCCTACTAAGAGAGGGCCTTTTAACATTTATTTATGATTGGTTTAGTATTGATTGATTCTTGATTTTTGCTTGCCAGAGAAGTTATCTCTCCTTTCATTACAAATGAAAATCTTGCTGGGTTGTATGTTTTTCCCTTTCAGCACTTTACATCTATCATACCATACCATTCTTGCCCGCAAAGTTTTTGCAGAAAAAGCAGTTGATAGCCCTATGGGAGTTCCTCTGTACGTGATTCTTTGTTTTTCTCTTGCTGTCCTTAGAATCCCCTCTTCATTTTTAACTTTTGCTGGAGTGCAATGGGGTGGTCACAGGAAACTGGCTAGAGTCCAAGACAGTTTCAATCTACTTTCTCCACCTTGTTCCCAGGAATAAGCAAGTATGTGCATGCTCTTCATGGTCAGTATCTAAATTTATTACAGACCTTCCCCCACCACCCCACCCACAAAACACACGCACACACAGTATGTCCCAGTATGTCCCATTGGTTTTCAAAGCAGCGAAGGGGACTTGTCTTCCCAATGTCAAGACTCCAGGGCTGGGGTGCCCAGCATGTGGTTTTAATCCATCAGTCCCCAGAAATGATTTTCAAGTCTGTAATCTTTCTCTTCTTCTGTGTCCCCTCCTAGGAACACCAGTCCCAACACGATTGCTTCTCTTCCCTTCCTACTCAACTCCATCTGGATTTTTTTCTTTTTTTTACAGCTTTGGTTGCATAAGAGTCTTTTTGCAAGTCACCAGTGTGTTTTCAGCGAGAACTGTTTCACATGTAGTTTTATTTTTGATGTGTTCATTGGAGGAGGTGAACTCAGCCTCCTACTCTGCCATCCAGATCTCCTTCCTCCTTTCTTTTCATAGGTTTTTAGCGATTCAAATGTAGTTAATGCTTGTTAATTCTCAACTGTATTCTTACCCAGTTTAGGCACTGTGGGACCAGAAAAATATATTATATTGGTAAATATTATAAATTGGATTCTTAAATATGATTTAAGCAATATAGGTAGTATAAGTGAACTCAGAATCACGTTAGAAAAGATTAAAAATTGGCCTTAATTGATACACAGAGCTGCTAGTGGGTAAATGCGTGGATACTTGGAGTTTTGTAGGATGTAGTTAGAGATGGAATTTATAAAATTGGAGCCTACCAATATTTGAAATCATTAACTTTTTTTTCAGTTGTGCTTCTTGGTAGAAAAAAGAATCACAATCACATAAGTCATTACCAAAATGGGCCTACTGTCAATAGAAGGAAATTAATCATGCATAAAATTGATCCAGACAAGCACAGGGAATGTGTGTATCCTTCTGAATTAGATCTGTTGGAGAAGTAACTTTCCTATAGGCATGAATGAGAACTGGTAGGATAACTATAGGAAATGTCTACATGCCTCCTCATTGTGGTCTTATTCACCATAGAAAATGAACAACAAAGAAAAATGTTACTCACTGATCTCTGTGTGATGCAAGCAGGAAATAAAAATCACCTTTATTTAGCATCAGAATGTATGCTTGTTTCCAGAGTCATCTGACTATTCATATAGTAACTGTATATTTAACCACATTCTAGCTATCTAATTTACAACTTTTTTTGCACAACTTTACGCCATAGGAGCAAAAGCTTGTTTTGCTTTGTTTTGTTTTTTAATTTACAGTCTATACAATGGGAATGCAGTCTTCAGAGCATATTTTAAGGACTACTGTTAATTGATTTTGGGAGTTACTATCTTTTGAAATGTTTACATGTGTTTAAGTACTCCTATATATCCAGCTGTTTGTGTGAGGACATTTGTGCAAGTGTGTCTGTGTCTGAATGCTCAGTCATGTCCAACTCTTTGAAACCCCATGGACTGTAGCCTACCAGGCTCCTCTGTCCATGGACTTTCTTAGGCAAGAATACTGGAGTGGGTTACCATTTCCTACTCTCAGGGATCTGCATTGGCATGTGGATAATTTATCACTGCACCACCTAGGAAGTCCATTTGTCCATATCTTAATTAAATGGATAATTATCTCTTAGGAAATAGATTAAAATATATTAAGCAATTATTGTAAACCATATAAGATATTTGCATAATACAGCAGACAATAGAATCTTTGAGCACTGAAATTATGCCTGACAATTGAAATTTTTTTTTTCTTCAAATTATGTAATCTGAGGGGAAACATTTAAAATACTATGGTTCCATCCCATTAAATGAAATTAATTAAAAATGAAAACTAAAATATCTTTGTAAACTAATAAAGCATAGTAGTTCTTGGTCTTTTTCTTTTGTTCTTCCTTCCTTCCTTCCTTTCATTTGAATCAAGAGCACTTACTTCCTTATTTAATGTGACTGAAATACGTCTATCTCAGAGCATAATTTAAGGATGAAAAAAGGCTTTGATTTTTTTCATTTTCCTTTCTTTGTTTCTTTTTCAGATTTCAGCAATAGTGAGCACCGTACAGATACTTAGAAATGTTAATAATGATGATTTTATTTTTAAGGTGAATAAATCTTGCCATGTTACTGAAAATATTTTGAAGATGAGCATAGTGGCCTTTTTATACTCATTATGTTTGAAGAAAGCACTTTGGTGGGCAGTCTCTTTTAATGTTCAATGCATTTCTTCTTGCCAGGACCATTATTATGATCATTTCACACTGCAATAGAAGCAAGATTACAATAAATATAAATTGTTTATAATGTTTCTTTCTTATAATTTGCATTCATACTTACATAAACAGATTTATAAAGGCACATGTGATTCATATTGCTTTACAGAGATATTAAGCCTTAAAAAGTATGATTTCAAATGTAAACTAACTTTAAAGTAAAAAAACCCTCTAAAAAGTTAATTGTGTTTTTTTAGAACATTTCTGTTAGGGAGTTAGAATAGGAAAAAGGAGTCCAAAATGGTGATGGCTAAAAGACAAAGAAAGGGAAAAGCCCATGAAAATAGAATAAAAGAAAATCCACAGGTGAAACAACACACTCCCTTCTTGGCCAGCCTAATTTGCATAGGGCAGGTTCAAGGCAGGGAGGAGACAAATGTTTAAAAGGAGGAAGCCAAGACGACTGAGGCTTCCCTTTTGGGTCACCCTCCCTCATGCCTCAGGGGTGTACTATCCTTTGCTTGCCGAATAAAACTCCAAGCTGTAACTGAGCTGTTACACTGATCCACCATTTCAAATCTTTTCTGCAGTGAGACAGAACTGAGGAAATTGCACACTCCCCTGTTTCTATGTATTCAGGAAAGTTAAATCTGATATATAACCAATTTTAAATTTAAATTTGAAACAATGAAAAAAAAAATCCTAGCTAAAGTTTTGTTTCTTGTATTTACCTGCAATTTTCTTTATATCCTAATCTTTTCAAAAATAATTAAATTAATGTCAGTTAACTTGGCATTCAATCTGCAATACTTTAAACATTCTGTCATACAGTGCCAACTTCCAAAGTACTTCAAATCCACTGTATCTTTTTTTGTAATCTTCCAAACATTATAATTTCAAACAAAAATGTGAAATTTTCATTTAGATTACTAATGCATTCATTCTTTCATTAAAAAAAAAATTGTGTGCAGTCGCTTAGCTATGAGCTTTTGGACATTTGCATATGAAACTATTAATGTGATAAGCACATAATTTGAAATTAAACAAGGGCTATAATTTAATACCATGTAATAGTTTATGGCCTTAAACAAGTCATTTTATCACATTGAGTCTCAAATATATTCTTGAAAACTGGAATAGCATTAATTGTCCTTCATCAATCTCATTTGTTCTGAAAGTCAAATGAGGTAATACAAATAAAATCAACTTGCAGTTGATGAAGTTTTATAAATATTGATATTATAATTTTCAGGAAGTTCATAATATATCAAGGGAAGTTAGACAAGAATATTAATTATCACCATAAAAGTTAACTGATGAACTATTGATTTTGTGATACTGTGACTTATAATAAAACATATACATTTGATTGTCATCCCTATTTCTAGCACAGAGGTTCTAGAACCTTTGGAATTTTCTAAGTGATGAGATTGATGAAGCTGTTTCTTTTTATGTTAACAAAGTGATTCTGGATTCCCTGTAGCTCAGAAGGTAAAGAATCTTCTTGCAATGCAGGAGACCTGAATTCAATCCCTGGATCAGGAAGATCCCCTGGAGAAGGGAATGGCAACCCACTCCAGTATTCTTGCTTGGAGAATCCCAAGGACAGTGGATTCTCAGAGGAGACTGGTGGGCTACAGTCCCTGAAGTCATGAAGAGTTGGACAAGACTGAGCGACTAACACTTTTAAACTTAAGTGGGCAGAAGGGACAAGAATAGTTCACTGGGTATTTCATTTCTGCCCTGAGCCAATCAGTGATACCATAAAATTAAACCTAAGGTTATAAACTTTAATAATGAAACCAAGTAAAGATAGATGGTGCTAAAACAATGTGTAGTAGAGATGTCATAACAGGAGAGCTGCCTTGAAGATGTTGTGAATGAGCTAACAAATTAGTGAAATAAAATTAAATGGGTAAAAGTGGAGAAGAAAGCCTTGCTAGAAGAGCTGTAATTGCCAAAAATTACAGTGATTGTGCAAAAGGAGGGCATATTAGAGGAACTGAAAGCAGACTGGTGACAAAGTTGTCCCAAGAGCACTGTGTGAAGTGAGGCAGTTGCGAAACACGAAGCAAAACCATACAGCACTTTGCAGGCCATGATAAGAATGTGGGGTTTCATCCTTAGAACAACAGAGTTTAAAGTGGTAGTGATGGTTGGCTGTGTGTGGGGAAGGTGGTTTGTGTGTGTGAGCGTGTGTGTGAGTGTGTTTTGGGAATATTCAGGTTACATACTAAAAATATTAATCTGATTTTTGTATATAAGATTGTAGGAAGTCACAGGAAATATATAGAGAAAATGGCTAGAATAAATTCCTAATATTCCAAGTAATATTGATGAGTGTTTGGTCTAAAAATACTGCTGATGATGGTGATGGAGAACTTTGTTGATATGCATGAAATAAATTACAGAATTTCAGAATTCAGTTTTCATGTGAGCTTCTCTTTGGTTATAAACACTACCATTACTTGGAAGAGAAACATATTGCAAATATTTTTGCAGTTTGTTATTTTTCTTTTGACTTAGGAAAACCTTGTTTATGAAATAGAGGAAATGGAAAGAAACTCAAAAGGAAAAATCAGACATGAGAGAAAAAACAAACAAAAATTCACTGCCACAGAAGCAAAAGGAAGAGAAAACTCCATACATAATTATTGTCAAAAGCTCTAGGAAGGTAAGTGCTGAAGAATATCCCATGACTTTGTAACAAAGGAAAGGACCTTCAGTGTACTGGTGGTATATGTTGAAATTATACTGAGGAGGATTTCTAATGTGTCTGAGAAGATCCAGTGGAAGACTAAGAAAAAGAAAGATTAAACGTTGGCAATATTTCTCTTTGATATTTCTCTTTATTTTGTCTATGAAATGGAAGATCTGTGGACATTTTCAAGAGATTGTTCATGTTTAAAAAAAAGCAGAAGTAGATAATGGAGTCAAAAGTTGACTAGGGAAACAAAGGATGAGTTAGTTCTCAGGTCTCTCATCATCTCTTGAAAATAGCATCACTTCTGGTGATAGGGTAGTTTTGAACTCTCTGGAAAGCCTCAGCTCCCACCAGGTACAAAGATAGGTTTATTTAAAAAAAAAAAAAGAAGACCACTTTGGACTATTGTTAAAAAAAAAAAAAGTAACTTTTTGGTACTTTTACCCAAAATTGACACTGAAACATAAAATTTTAGCAACCTATTTTTTCTTTGGGTTGAGATTGGAGAAGACAAATATTTCAGGCAATGGTATCAAAGACCTGGCATACATTTAAACTGATAATAATTAACTAGATACTTACAGATACTTACATGTAAGGAAGAAGCTATTTCAAAGAAAATATGAGATATATTTACCTCTTCAGGTGATTTATGCTTTAGACAGAAGAAAGGACCATAAATACAAGAAGGTAACCAACAATGTATACTAGTATATGAGTGCTAACAAAAAGACAATGACCATAAAACAGAATTAAAAAATTTTAATATTTTAGTAGTCTCATTAGAAATATTCACTTAAATGAAAATCATTCTTGAGTTCTTTTTTTTTTCTTTCCCCCCCACTTTTCCTGTTTTTTCCATAGCAAATAATGTCAATTGTATTTGCATTTTTAACATGCAAAAGGTCTACTTGCTTTCCTTTAAGTGCACTTCTAAAGTAAGTGGGATGTCAATAAATTGAATGAATGTCGTTACCACAAAAAAACAGCACAAAGGTAAGAAGTAGTCTCTTTCTCAGAGTAACAAATGATATCACACTGCCTGATGCAAAATTTTAAGAGACATATTTAAAATTTGTTGGCTTAGATTAAGGAAGGCTTATAAATACTTAATTTAGGACAATATTGTGACATGATATTAATTTCCCCAGTGATATTGAAATATCCCTTATATGCTTGTCACAGTTTTCTTTCTGTGGCTCTAATAAGGAAAAGGTGTTAAGAATTGGTCTTTCCCATTCATTATCATATTAATGATCACTGATTGTGCCCCAGTTACTATACTGGAGGCTGATAGGTAAAAATACATGCATCTTCTGCTGACAGAGCTAATAGAGCAACATGAATAAGGAGATCTCTAAACTTGAATTTCAATTATCTCCTTCTATGATAAATGATCATATATTTCTCTCAGATCAAGAGGAGAGACATTTTACTTTAATTTTCTCACTAAGTTGTTGGAGTCATAATTATTATAACCAGAAGTTAATGCTTCTGAAGGAAGATGTTGTTTCACTACATTTCAAAGATTTGTAATTCTATTTGTGGATATTGCATAGACTATTAACTCAAATATCACTTCATCCATGGACAAGTGAGCCTTGCTGATATCTTCAGCAAAAATAAATAGTTATTTCTGAATAATGTTACACGGAGAACATGTATTATTTAGATCTAAGTAAGTTGTGGAGTCTGTGAAAACTGGTTGAACACCTGTTATCATCATTATATGCCAGTGGCCTGAGGGTAATAATAGATCAAGGGACAAACACCATCAAAAAGGCAGGGATTTGTGAGTTACCAGGAGTTTCTACTCAGGAGCTAAGTTGCTGAAATTGGCACCTGTTCATGTTTTTCTGACTTGCTCAATTAATCCTAGGAGGTCTCACAACTCCATCTCTCTTCCTATTTTTACAAGGCTTCCTGGCTTGTATATTGACAATACATCAGTCACTGACAGATGTCTTCAGGTATATTAGAAGCTGATACCACTTGACCGATGCTGCAGCCTGGTGAATGATTCCACCTAAAAATTCCTGCAAAGTGTATCTGTCTTGTTGTCATCCCTCAAATGTTTCCCCTTTATTAAATTCTTATTGTTGTACGAAAGTCACAATGTGGAACTGCCTCTTGTCTACAGAAAGCATAGTGATGTGGCTTTGATTTGCCTTGCTCTCTATAATAACCTTTCTTTTCTAGGGATTCTGACATTTGATTGAGTGGAGTTGGGTCAAGAGATACTCTGAGAAGCTATCAAATCAAAATGTACACAGTGATCCTTCACCTCTCCACATCAAAGACTGAGGTGTTCTTGGTCAGGGAGCTGGTTATGGAACCAATAATGCTACTTCAATTTTCCTTTTTTTCTAACTCCAGTGTGTATTGGACAGTCGTAGGAAATGGCAAACTGGTAGTCCACTGGCCAAATCCTTTTACTGTTGCTGCCCAGTGCAGGGAAATGATCTATGACCTAATCTGACAGTTTTATTTTTCCAGAAGACTCTATATTCAGTAAATACTATAGGCATTTTCTGATGGAAACAAGTGGGGTGGGCTTACCTGATGCACCTAATAAACACAAATATGAATTGAATTATTTTTTTCTATTCATCTTCTTAGCATTAGTCAAAGAGAAAATTTTAAAACTTTGGATTTGGCTTCATAAAATAGAAAAGGATTAGCCGGAGGCATTAAGCACACATTGCATAAAAAAAAAAAAAAACATATAATCTCTAATAACCTGTATGGGAAAGAATCTGAAAAATAATAGGTATATGTGTGTATGTATGCAGGCTCAGTCACTGTATCTGTCTGACCCTTTGCAACCCGTGGACTGCAGCCTACTGGGCTCCTCTGTCCATGGGATTTTGCAGGCAGGAATACTGGAGTGGGCTGTCATTTCCTTTTCCAGAGGATCTTTCCTACCCAGGGATCAACCCTAAGCCTCCTGTATTGGCAGGCAAATTCCTCATCACTGAATCACCTGGGAAGCCCAGATATAAGTTTAGGTATAGCTAAATCACATTGCTATATATCTGAAAGTAATACAACATTGTAAATCAAATAATTTTGAAGGTAAAATAATTTTTAAAATAGCATCAAAGCTAAAAAAAAAGGAAGAATAAAAAAAAAACAGATATTCAGGTTCAAAATAGTGAATCTTGGCAGAATTTAGAAGTGACATAGGATTAAATGTGGGCTTCCCTGATGACTCAATGGTAAATAATCTGCCTGTCAATGTGGGAGATGCAGGTTCAGCCCCTGGGTTGGGAAGATCCCCTGGAGAAGGAAATGGCATCCCACCCTGTGTTTTTGCCTGGGAGATCCCGTGGCCAGAGGAGCCTGGCAGGCTACAGCCATGGGGTCAGAAGAGTCTGACAGTACTTAGCAACTAAACAACAGGATTCAAAGTATTAGGTGTAATATTAACTAGCACCCCCTGCCCAACTGCAGTATTGATTATGCCATTATTGAGGAATTTGTCATTTCCAACCTAATCTTGTTCAAGAATTCTACAATTTTTTAAAAAATTTTTTGATGAGGTTGACATTTCTTGATGTTACAATGAAGCATAATGAGGAGTATAATCATCAGTTAGCAATGATTATAAAATGCAATGCTTCTTTCTTAACTGCAGAATTATTAATTGTATTTTTGTTTATCATTTTTTTCAAGGTCCATTCAAAATTATGGTTTCCGAAAATCAATGCAACATGGGAACCGCAAAGCAACCAGCACTTGAGAGAATTGTGTAATGTCATTGTAATACATAAACAAGCTCAGCTTTATACAGCTGTTATGGGAGGAGTTTTTATAAAACTCCAGGTACTTAAGAGGTTAAAGAACATTCTGTAAGTGAATGATCCCTATAGTTTCTCTGTCATTACTCAAAAATTCCTTCTCCTTTGGTCTTTCCTATCTTACACTATAAAAACACCCACTGTAAGTGAGCAGCTTGTCCCTAAGGCATTTGAACTTAGCATAGTCAGATGAGTGAGTACATTTTCTGCTCAGGCAGTTAGAGGTTAGTAAAAATAAAGATGTGATGAAACTGTGCTGGAATTCCAACCTTTTGAATTTTCATCTAAGCACTGCTTCAGTTTTATAAGGAAGATATTTGGAGGGAATTTTTAGTTTATTTCTGTAGGGATTCAGCCACAATCTCCTGTACATTGTCACTAATGATGACAAGTTACAATGGGCCAGTAGGGTCATAAGTTTCCATTTGCAGTCCTGATTTAGAATCAAAGTGCTCTTCTGGTTCTGTACTCTAGACTATCCAGGCTAACCAGTTACTTATATAAGAAAAAAAACTACATTTTTTTCATTAGCCACCAGTTGAAATTTAACACTTCCTTCAATTGTAAATATAGGCAAAAAAGCCTCAGCAGCATCAGCTAATCTGTTGATATATACCAATAGATTTTTTTTTCTTGTTACCAAGGTGTTGAAGATATCCTGAAATATCACTTATCATAATTCAGAGGTTAACATTGGTGATGGATCAATCTCTGTATCTTATACTTTATTTAAAATAGTGAATATATTACCATGTAACAATATAAAAACATTTGGTATATTTTAATATTGTTAGCTTCCATTTTAATCCTATGAATTTTATTTTATGGATTTAAATGGAATAGTCCAAGAGGTTCATAGGTTTCACCAAACTGTCAAAAGGGGTTCATGACACAAAGAAGTTTAAATCTCTTTTTCTATGCCTGTATCTTTATCTTGGTCCTCATGGTCTTGGTATTAAGAAGGATCAAAGACAAAAATAAATCTAAGAAAAGATTAGAAAATGAAATGGAGTATTCATCCCATGACTTTAAGTGTTCATTTTAGTAACCCAAACTTAAGAATTCATGAAAAAAAAAACTGCACAATGCCAAAATCAGAGCCATCACAACTATATTTTGAAATATGTCACATGAGAAAATAATCCCAAAAACAGTAATCAAGAAAAATCTCTAGACACAAATTGAAAGTGAAAGTCACTCAGTTGTGTCCAACTCTTTGCAACCCCATGGACTGTATAGTCCATAGAATTCTACAGGCCAGAATACTGGAGTGGGTAGCCTTTCCCTTCTCCAGGGCATCTTCCCAAATCAGGGATCGAACCCAGCAGTCCTGCATTGCAGGTGGATTCTTTACCAGCTGAGTCACAAGGGAAGCCCCAAATTGAAATAGGGTTTCATAAAAGATTGTGCTAAGTTGCTTCAGTTGTGTCTGATTATGTGTGACTTTAAGGACTATAGCTTGCCAGGCTCCTCTGACCATGAAATTCTCTAGGCAAGAATACTGGAGTGGTTTACCATGCACTTCTCCGGGGGATCTTCCTGACCCAGGTATCGAACTTGTGTCTCACGTCTCCTGCTTTGGCAGGTGACCTCTTTACTACTAGCGTAACTTGAGAAGCATAATAAGAGGCAATAGACTAAGAATTTGAACTGTAAATAGATTGCAGCTCTATCCCACACAACATGAAAACACTGTTCCCTAATACCATGAATTTGGCTCTGTGACAGTAAGCATTGAACTGGTCAAAGTGAATCAGGCAAGGAAGACTTTATTCAGGCTATTGTAATGGGGGAGAGAGACAGAAAATTCCATTGAAACAAAAGTTGGGAAAGTTTTTCAGAGCTGAGTGGGAAGCGTAGGTGACATATTTGTTAATCAGTTCAGTTCAGTTCAGTCGCTCAGTCGTGTCTGACTCTTTGCAACCCCATGGACTGCAGAATGCCAGGCTTCCCTGTCCATTGCCAACTCTCAGAGTTCACTCAAACTCATCTCCATTGAGTCAGTGATGCCATCCAACCATCTCATCCTCTGTCATTGCCTTCCCCTCCAGCCTTCAATATTTCCCAGCATCAGGGTCTTTTCAAATGAGTGGTCAAAGTATTGGAGTTTCAGCTTCAGCATCAGTCCTTCCAATGCACACCCAGGACTGATTTCCTTTAGGATGAACTGGTTGGATCTTCTTGCTCTCAAGAGTCTTCTCCAACACCACAGTTCAAAAGCATCAGTTCTTCAGCGCTCAGCTTTCTTTAGAGTCCAACTCTCACATCCATACATGACTACTGGAAAAATCATAGCTTTGACTAGATGGACCTTTTTTGGCAAAGTGATTCTTATTAAAAGGAAAAGTAAGCTTCTTATTCTCATGACAGGAGATTTACAACCTGAAGTAAGGCTCCCAACTGAATATACTCCTACCCTCCCACAGAAACTCAGTGATGATATACTATTTCTCCTGATTAATATGTCTCAAAGGTATGGATCCCTAGTCCTTGAGAAAAACATCCCTGGGTTCTAAAATTTGCCAGAAGCCTTTAAAAAGATTTGTACCTCAAAGAGAAAGATAAATAATTTATGTTTATAAATTCTATAAGGTAAATTTTCTAGGAAAGGGGAAATCAGGGCCTAGAGTCATAAAGACTTTTGCTTAAAATTCAGTCAAGCTGAAGGAAAAATTAAGGCCATTTTCCCATCTTGATCACTTGTGACAGTGTTACTTCTTCAAGGCAGAGTGAGGGAGAGAAAAATCCAGATTTATATTCCTACAAAATGGAGTCTTTTTGCATATAGGGGTGTGTGTGTGTGTGTGTGTGTGTGTGTGTGTGAATGAGCGTTACTTTGGGATAATGCACACTACTTCCAAGCCTATATAAAGAAGTGAAAGTAAAAGTAAAAGTGTTAGTCACTCAGTGGTGTCTGACTCTTTGTGACCTGTTGGGTCCCAAAGGCCTGTTGGGCTACAGGCTCCTCTGCCCATTGGATTCACTAGGAAAGAATTTTGGAGTGAGTTGCCATTCTCTTCTTCAGGGGATCTTCCAACCCAGGGGTTGAACTCAAGTCTCCTGCATTGCAGGCAGATTCTTTACTGTCTGAGCTACCAGAGAAGCCCCAAATCAGGGAGTTAATAAATTATCTGCAAACCAAAACAAGCAGTATTGAAATTGTTAGAGTTCATGAGATCCAGAAACACTCAAGAAAATATTGCTTTATTCGTACTAGATTTAATTAAGTAAATTACTAAATGAAATGATGTGGCTTTGTCAACAGGTATAGGTTTTCCCAACAATGTTTTTAAAAAGTTTCTCTTTAAAGTTTCTTTTAAAAAGTTACTTTTCTTTTTCAGTCTGTTTCCAAGAGAAATAGTTTGCCAGCCAATCTTAGTGTAAGCTTTGTGTATACACAAAGAAGAAAGTAAATCCAATGTCATTCTTGATTAAATAATCACCTTTTCAGTGTAAAGGCAAGGAGTGCTGGTTGTTTTTCTCTCTGAAACAGGCACTGTAACCTAATTCTCATTCCTAATCACACAATCAAAGTTAGTCTTTGACCAACCTGACACTTTCTTTAAATTGTTCTATTTTCCCCCCAGACTAGTTTTTTGACTTCTTTGATTATTCACATTCATGATTCAATCAGCTATTTTTGCACTTGGCTATTTCTAATTCTTCACATTCTATCCTATATTTTTCACAAAACAGTATGCTCGGATCAAGCTATCAGAACCAAGTAATATATTAACAACTAACAAACTCTTATTATTTTTCTTCTAAGCATCAATAATTAGTGACAACTTTGTGAGTTATGGAATATATAAAATAGTTTTTAAACAAGTTCAAATTTAACAGTTTGCCAATTTAAGCTGTAATCTTACTAAGCTTTTGTTTCCAGCTATTATTGTTGGTATTACAATTATTTTAATCCAGGAAAAGTAATGCATTTGTTATGCCTGATGAGGAGGAAATTTAACCTTGAACTTCTCCAAACATAAGCTTTTATTTTCATTTAGAAACTAAAACTAAAATCATGTTCTTCTCAAGATTCTACTTCCACATCATAACAAAATATAGAAGACTGCTTGTAGTTTAAATTCTGCACCGTGATAATTAGTCTGTTTTTTCAATTTGAGAACTGCTCATTCTATTACTTAAGACAGATGTCATTTGGAGGAGGGGGAAAACATGATGGTTTTGTTTTCTCAATGAAAATGAAGTTGCTGGTTTTTGGCCAAAAGGGGGCAGGCATTTCTCTGAAAAGGGAAAGACCACCTTTGATTCAGGAGTATAAATGGTTAAAATAGGAGGCAACATTACTTACTCTAGGACTCTACCTGTGCAGAGAAAACTCCCGGGTACTTCTAATAAGAAAGACATCCCAGAGATGGCTGACAGGAATGGAGCGAGCCTTTGTTAGTCCTGGACTTTTCTGTCACTCACCTGTAGATAATATCAAGCACTGTGACAGGGACAAGGTGCATATGATTGCTGTTCAAACAAGGGGGACTTGCAAACACCTAATTGCATTTCTTTCAGAGATAGAAAGATTTTTAAAAAGTAACAATTTGTCAAGTTAAAATGATCTGCTAATTGTTGTAGGGTTTCTCAGTTTTTTAGTAATGAATCCTAGTCTTACATATAAGTCTCAGGTTTTTTTCCTGATGCTCAACCTTCTCAACAATGTTCATTGCAGCTTCTTTATGGTAGGCTTGTGTGTGCCTGAGTAAAAATGCATTGTTTTAGTTTCTAGAAATTTATTTATGGGAAATCTTCATCTCCGAGTCAAATGTTATTAGAACATTAAAACAAAAAACTAATAAAATATTTAAAATATTGCTTTATTGTTGTTTCCTGATTATCAGTATATGTGTATTTCTCTACAATCATAATTAATCACCTATACTTGTCAATGTAATTTATGACAATGTTGGAATTCTATACTGTCAGTCAGGATGTACAGTCAACAAGCAATATTTTCAAGTCAGACTGAATAAATCTGGCTTTTTTTTTTTTTTTGCCTGGAGACACAGCAGCATACATTCTTCTTCATCGTCTATTTCCAAAACTTTTCTGGAAATTAAAGCTCCCTACTTTGTATATATGCCTTTTCCCCCTCCCTCTGCTTATTGATATAATTAATTTTACATTTGTGTTGTAAATATGAAAATACAGATAGAGAATAATCACAGTGTCTTTGTTATCTGATGAGAGCAGATGGAGATAGGAATTTTCTTGTGTTTGAAGACCCATTTGTCACAGGGAAAATCATAACTTCTGGGTGTGAAAACTTATGTAAAGACATCTTGTATGAATTTAAGATTTGTAAAGGCAGATGACTCATTTTGTTACACTCGTATATGTCTGGATAAAGCATTATTAGAACTTAGGATAGTAAAAATTGTAAAGCTACTGCAAATGAACAAGGATTTGGATCTTTGGGATTTTTTAAAAGTATTTTATAGTTTGAAAAATCACTGAAAAGAGACAAATCCAAATGCTTTAAAAAGTGAGAAATTTTCACAGATACTCATTCACTTATGGTGACAAAAATAAATATACGCAAAGTCTAATTTTTTCCTCTGCATAGAATACAGTGTTAGTTATCATTTATGAATCGATATATCAATCTATTACTTTCATGTAACTGTCAAGAAAATAACTGTTAAATTAAATTGAATGCTAGATGCTTAAACTCATTATTTTTGCAGTCCCAGAAAATAATATCTCCTTTTTGTAGCTCTAGTGTATGTATGAGAATGTGTCAACCGTGTTGCAAGATGCTTCATATATAAATGTATCTATTAGGAAGTACTATTCAAGAATCCACTGGCATTACTCTGGCCAAAACACTGAAGTGAATTATTTTGAAGATACCAAAAATAATTACTAGGCTTAAAAAATGTATGTGAAAATTTGGAAAATATAAAGTAATTTTGGAAATATATTGTCAAGTCTCAAACCTAAAGATAGAAGCAATTTTTGTGAAGTTATTTTAATATTTTAAAGAGGTACAAATATTATGAAACTTACTTCAGAGTGTCTGAGAAAGCTATTTACTAAATGACTTTCTTTTCAATATTTGATGATAAAATATACCCTGGTCTTCTCTCAGAGAGTTAAAAATCTTTTGAGAAGTTACCAGTCCTTTGCTTAATATTCCAGAGTGATTTTTATTGCTTCTGAAATTCTAAAGAGGACATACTAACTTAGAACTGTAATGTGCTTTTATTGTCATTTTAAATGAACCTTACTTTCTATGATCTTTTATCGGTGCTGGGTAGAAAAATATTGGAGGATGTTAAACACTTTTGTAAACAACAAACATTTGACTTAAATATTTAAAAAGAAAATATTTATCCCACAACCTCTAATGCTGTTTTAAGTGTATAATATCTATTAAAATTACATATATAAGACATTTAATTTTCTTTATTATTTTAGTATATTTTAAGAGATCTATAAAGGCAGCATATAACAAGCTTATACGAAACTGTAGGATTTTAAAATTGTACATTTTCCATTTTTTTCAAAGTTAATCTGTAAGAGATAAGCTTATGTGAATGCTCTGCTCTTTATGAGTTTGGTACTATTTTAATGTTACTCTATAGATGAAAGAATTGAAATTCAGAGACGTTAGATAACATGCCCCAAGAGTGAGTTTCCTGATGCTATTTCTAGTTGCTTTCATGAATTAATCAGAATTCTATTTATTTTCAAGCATGTTTCCATTGCTTATTTTCTTAATACCTCTGTTCAATAAAGGTAGAGAGATTATGGTGGAAAATTTTGTCATTTTCCAAGGCCACGACTTCAGTTGAGTCATTTACCTCTCTGTGAGTTTCTTTTCTCGGTTCTAAAATGTATATTTTAATATCTATCAATATTTTATCATTAAAAATCAACATACCTCAAAGTGTTTTATAATTTACAGTGTAAAACATTGATTATAATTAAACCATTTATTCAGTCACATATGCAAGTTTTATCCAAGCATGCACTGTGTTTTCAACACTGGGTACTGCCTTCAAAGTGTTTCAGAACCTTTGAAACAACATTGTCCAATGTCATTTTATATTGTTAAGATGCTTCTAGCCTAGAAGTCATGTTTATTAGCTTGCTATTGCTGCGTGACAAATTACCATAACATTACTTTGCCAACAAAGGTTTATCTAGTCAAAGCTATCGTTTTTCCAGTAGTCATGTATAGATATGAGAGTTGGACTCTAAAGAAAGCTGAACACTGAGAATTTATGCTTTTGAACTGTGGTGCTAGAGAAGACTCTTGAGAGTTCCTTTGACAGCAAGGAGATACAACTAGTCTATCCTAAAGGAAATGGGTCCTGAACACTCATTGGAAGGACTGATGCTGAAGCTGAAACTCCAATACTTTGGCCACCTGATGGGAAGAACTGACTCATTTGAAAAGACCCTGATGCTGGGGATGATTGAAGGCTGGAGGGGAATGGGATGACAGAGGATGAGATGGTTGGATGGCACCACTGACTCAATGGACTTGAGTTTGAGTAAACTACTGGAGCTGATGATGGACAGGGAGGCCTGGTGTGCTATAGTCCGTGGAGTTGCAGAGTCGGACAGGACTAAGCAACTGAACTGAACTGAACTGAATTAGCAGTTTACAACAACATCCATTTATTAATCCATAGTTTCTGCAGGTCAGAAGTCTGTGCATAGCTCAGCTGTGTTCTCTGTTCAAAGCCTAATAAGTCTGATGGATGAAGATATCAGGCAGGCTGTGTCTTCATCCAGAAGCTTGGATAGGGAAGAATCCATTTCCTAGTTTATCCAGGTTGTTGGCAAAATTTGTTTTTTGTGGTTTATTTCTAAGAACCCTGTTTACTTGCTGAGTGTCGGTGAGAATCCCTCTCTGCAACTGGAGGAAGGCCATCCTCAATACCTAATTCTGCTGCTCACTCACAACTGGCTGACTTCTTCAAAGACATAAAGAGAATCCTTGACATCAGGAAAAGTCTAAGTATGATTTTAAAGGGCTGTCTCATTAGGACAGGCCGACCTAGGCAAAATCCCTTTACCTTTGTCACACAATGTCCCATAACATGGAAATGAGATCCATCATGTTCACCACACTCAAGGAGAGGAAGCTACACAAGCCATGAGCACCAGGGGACAGGAATCTTGAGGCTATCTTAGAGTTCTGCCTACCTATCACAACATATGAGGAAATTTAATGTAAACAGTAGTTGACAGTGACACGCATGTCTTACTCTCAGAATGTTATGAAGGCAATCTAGATTTAAAAGGTGGAACGAAGGGGAAGCAAGTGACTTACTCCTGGTGATGTGCTTTCTAAGCTTCTACCCCTGAAATGTACTTCTTTGACTGTGAAATTAGCCAGGCCTGACAATCAGAATATGAGAGGCATTCCGAATTATCAAATTAGGTTTAACGTCTTCTACCTTGGTCTTAGTCCCTGATATCACAAGACAAGACAAATTGCAATTCAGAGATCTGATTAATGAATGTATCAAAGTGGTTATTAAGACATTGAAAATAAAATAGGATCTCTATATTTTGAGATATTGAGCTAGAGACACATGTACATAGACAATGGCTCAAAACTGTCTGCATTCATGACCCAGTCCTTGAAAGTTCATATTAATAAATGTCAAATACAATAAATCGGCTATTCTTAGTCACTTTATATTTGATTCTTCCATCACAATAGCTTCCCTCCTGGCTTCTAGAGCTCAAATTGGGAAGTGACTGTCTGCAGTCATCATCTGTAAAGAATAGTCTGCACTTTGATGGAGTCTTATTACTTATTAAATGTTTAATAGGCTGCAAGACTCACTCTAAGCTCTGTTTCATTTCCCTCAGTGAATATAGTATTACTTGTTAGGGGAAAAATACTTGCAGTTCTTGGAGAGTTTTATAACTAGTAGTAGGAAAAGCTTCAAGATACTTATTATTTTCTCCTATTTAGCTTACACTGAATTCAATGTGCAAGCATAATAACCTTACTAGAGAAAGTTACTAAAGTTAAATGAGAAGAAAAGAGAAAAATCCTTATCTGTATATAGAAAACTAAAGAATTAAAGAAATCTTTTCTTTTTTTTTTTTTCTATGATCTACACAATCTTCTATGTATTAAGAATAGAAAAAGGTCACCTGGCTCAACAAGCAACCCCCTGCTGTTTTCCTCATCGCTGATTTCCTGTTCACTCTCTATACACTCCTTTCTTCTCTTTGTCTAATACATATTGACTTTCTTATCTCACAGACTCTGTGATATTTTGCAGCAGGGTGGTAACCCAGAAGATTTTCTTTCACTGCAAAACAAAGGGTCATACCTCTGAAAATGTTTCATATATCCTGGTTTTTAAATGTTGTTTAGAAGAGGAAGACATTCTGAAGCTTAAGGTAATATATTTTATATGAAATTTTCTTTCTTTAAACACCCTAGCACACGGTATATACACTTTGCATATATGCAGTGTTTATATACATATCCCTGGTGGCTCAGTTGGTAAAAATTCCACACACAATGCAGGAGACCTGGGTTCGATCCCTGGGTTGGGAAGATCCCCTGGAGAAGAGAATGGCTACCCACTACAATATTCTGGCCTTGAGAATTCCACAGACTGTATATATGTATAGTCCATGGAGTTGCAAAGAGTCAGACATGACTGAGTGACTTTCACTTTCATTTTTCATACATATACAGTTTCTAGTTTGATATAGAATTAATGTTCACCCCACCTGAAACATGCATGTGTTTGTGTACAAATGCATACACACACTTGCACACACAACTCTCTCTTTCTCTCACACACACACACACATACACCCACTCACTCACATGCACACATACACACAACACTAAACCTGGTTGGAATATAAGACTAATTTGACAGGGTTCAATTTTTTTCTGGGACTGGCTCCCACAAACTCAGTAAAAATGAATTGACTACTTATGAACCACAAAAAATGGTGCCTTATCTCTTTCCCCATGCCCAAGAAATGTCATGTGTTACTGTTATTATTCTTATATCTCTGGGAGACAAATGTTTTCCTACTCATTGAGTCCAACATCACTGACACCAACTACTCCCCATTTTCCTTATCTTGTCAAATATATATTGAAGCCTCATTAAAATCTCTCTCTTTTTATTGATGGTCCTGAAAAGATATGTAGGTCACAGGGAGTATTTTCCTTCAGATATATTTCTAATATAAGAAATATCTACTTGGGGAGAACTTCCCATTTTTTCCTGAACCTTCATTCCCTATTGCTGAACTAAAATTCTGAACATTAGTGGATTCTTTGATTCTTTCTGTTTCTCTTCATTCAGACCCTTTCTCCTTCAGCTTCTAATCCTCAAGCCTTTAGAAGCTTCTTGATCTGACTCAGCACAGAAATGGACATTCACAACTTCTTGGTCTATTCTATCCAAGTTTATACTATGTAAAGCATGTTGGCTATTAATGCCAATACTTTGGGAATACTATGATACTTACTCTTTTTTCTCTCTAGGTCTCCCCTCTGAGTGAGAGTATCTGTATATTGTTTAACCTTAAGATCGTCTTAGAGTTGCTAGATTTAGCAAACAAATCAACAAATAGGGCATCTAGTTCAATTTCAATTTCAGAAAAATGATAGATAATTGTTTAGATTGTTGTTACTCATCTTGACTAGTCTTCCTAGTTATGTGCAAGATAGTAAGGGGAGAGCAGAGGGCAAAGGTATTATCTCAGCTGGATCTTTTTATTTGTATTTCTTCCAGGAACAAAAGTTTTTATAGATATGCCCCTCTCCCAGCAGGATTTCACTTAAATTCATCAGATTCAACTGTCTGTTTCTTGGGAATCATAGCCGTCAGGAAGCTGAAAACAGTACTGAGTTTCATTCTCTTAGGCCTTATATTAGAAGACTGCAAAGGATCATGGGTCTGGGAAATAGTATTAAGGAAGCCAATTATTCCTTGTAACACTCACCAAATTAAATTTAAGAATAAAAAAAAAGGTATTTGGGGGCACAGAAAAACTTATAAAATCCACCTCTCATAGACTCTTCTTGTTGAAAAAAAAAAACTTGAAGATGTATATATACACACCATTAAACAAAGTAAAATGAAAAAAAAAATTAGCAAAGCAGCTATCATACAATTAAAGAAACAGTGAATTAAACCAGGACTAGAAGTTTTAAAAATACTGAGTGTTAAAGGAGTAGCAGGTACTAAAATGAATCTATAAAAAATATCTCCAACAAGGTATTATACTGCAATTTAAGGGAAGTCAAATTTTTATGATGAGGATTTTTTTCTATAGAGGATGAAAAAGTAATCTAAAATTGTAACAAAAATGAAAAGCTATTCAAAACAGTCTTAATCCATCTATGTTGGAAAAAACGATTTCTAAGCAACCAAGATACACAAATATTCTGGTGTAGTTTTGTTTTCTCTTTATGGTTTCAATCATAGCATTTGACCCTGAAGAAGACAGTAGTTACTTCAGCATGTTATGGTTTTGTATAGTACTTTTAGTTTGTTCCATCAACATATAGAAAAAGGCAGTAAACTGAATTGCAGTTTAAAAATATAAATATTGTAACCATGAAAAGTGTAAAAGAAAAGCACAATGAACAGAAACCCAGAGGAGACAGTATGACAGATGAGTCATTTATAGAGGTTCAATACACGTTGTCTATAACCAATAGATCAAAAATTAGTTTTATGCAAATGCATTCAGGTAAAGGATTAGACTGGCTTCCCAGGTGGCTTAGTAGTAAAGAATCTGCCTGTCAATGCAGAAGACACAGGAGACACAGGTTCACTCCCTGGGTTGGGAAGATCCTCTGGAAAAGAAAATGGTAACCCACTCCAGTATTCTTGCCTGGAAAATTACGTGGACAGAGAGGAGACTGGTGGACTACAGTCCATGGAGTCTCAAAGAGTCAGACTTGACTTAGAGACTGAACACACACACCAAAGGATTAGATTAGTAAACACAAACAAAATTGGAAGGCTAATAGGAAAGAAATTATGACAAGCAAAACAAATTCTAGTACCAACCCAAAGTATCATTATTTTTTTAAAAATCTTAAGGAAAAATATCTGGAAATTAAACTAGAAATCAATTCATTACTATAATTTAGAATTGCATTTTTATACATTTAAAAAATGTTTTTAGACTGATATATAGGCTTTTATCACATATCACATTAGTGAGTAAGTGAATGGAAATAAAGTCAAATAAGCTGGTTAAGGTATTTTTGAAGTTCTTCATATGAAGAGTCTGAATCACTGTTTATCTCAGTTACAGTAATATCTCTTTTTTTTTCCTCCCAAAATATATTGTGCCTTGAACCATCAAGATAGTTGATGATAGATAATTTTTTCAGGCTACTTGGCATTGTCTCCATAATTTGTTTCTGTGATGTGGACACCAATTCTATAAGACTTGTATTTATTTACCTGACTAGGATGTGTCTGCGGAAGGTTTCCAAAATATAAACAGAAGTGTTATTTCTTTCTCAGATGGCTCTTAAATAGTTTGAGATGAAATGTCACCGTCTTAGTGGTATTAACCTGCCACAAGTAACAATGATGCTTGCACACGCACAGACAGTGATGAGTTTGTTGTGAGTGCTGTCTGCCTGGCAAAAATTATAGGATGTCATCAATCATATGATGCATCTTGATTTCAAGGATGTTAAAATATGAAGAAAAAAAAAGTAACTCATAATGGATGAAACGTAATATTTTACCTACAGTAGGATTTTCCTGCTGTGGACTGACATGGGTATTGAGTACTGACTTCTCAGACATTTAATATTGAGTAGGATGCTTTAGTTTCTATGCCTCATTTGAATACATGTCACCTATCCAAATTTTTCAGTGAATATTTAAAAATATCTTTATTCCGACTCTCAGAGTATACATAGTGTTCATTATTATTTCCCCTTTGCCATTAATCATTGTAAGGGAGAATGTATAAAATGTGACTGCTGCTGCTAAGTCACTTCCGTCGTGTCCGACTCTGTGTGATCCCATAGACGGCAGCCCACCAGGCTCCCCCGTCCCTGGGATTCTCCAGGCAAGAACACTGGAGTGGGTTGCCATTTCCTTCTCCAATGTGTAAAAGTGAAAAGTGAAAGTGAAGTCGCTCTGTGTGTCCGACTCTTAGAGACCCCATGGACCGCAGCCTACCAGGCTCCTCCATCCATGGGATTTTCCAGGCAAGAGTACTGGAGTGGGGTGCCATTGCCTTCTCCGATAAAAGGTGACTAGAAGAGTGTAAGAAATAGCGATTGGTTAAATTGGCTTAACAAATTTAGGCTGTGTATATTCTAAGTCTTCAGACAGAGACCAGGCACAGGCGTTGTGGTTGACCAGGAAAACCACGTGTCATTTCCCTTTGGGCCATGCACCAGATGATGCACTTACAAAGCTTTTATGCTCTACTCAGGAGGGAGCCCTTTTTTAAGTTATAGAAAGGCAAATAATTTTGGCTTGTAAGGCTGCAAAGTTCCAGACCAGTGCAATCCAATAGAAATACAATTTTTACCACAAGTGTAACTTAACATTTTCTAGTACCTACATTTTTCAAAAGTAGGAAGAAACAGATGAATTGAATCTTATCATAATAATGTAGTTAAGCTCAATATTAAAATTAAATATGTAATCAATCGAAAATATTACTTGCACCTCCCGGAGTAATGGAAATAAAAGCAAAAATAACCAAATGGGGCCTAATTATTAAACTTAAAAGCCTTTGCACAAAGAAGAAAACTATAAGCAAGGTGAAAAGATAGCCTTCAGAATGGAAGAAAATAATAGCAAATGCAGAAACTGACAAATAATTAATCTCAAAAATATATAAGCAGCTCATGCAGCTCAATGCCAGAAAGTAAACGACCCAATCAAAATATGGCCAAAGAGCTAAACAGACATTTCTCCAAAGAAGACATCCAGATGGCTAATAAACACATAAAAAGATGCTCAACATCACTCATTATCAGAGAAATGCAAATCAAAATCACAATGAGGTACCATCTCATGCCAGTCAGAATGGCTGTCATCAAAAAGTCTACAAACAATAAATGTTTGGAGAGGGTGTGGAGAAAAGAGAACCCTCTTACACTGTTGGGAATGCAAACTAGTACAGCCACTGTGGAGAACAGTGTGGAGATTTCTTGAAAAACTGGAAATAGAACTGCCATATGACCCAACAATCCTACTGCTGGGCATACACACTGAGAAAACCAGAATTGAAAGAAACACTTGTACCCTAATGTTCATTGCAGCACTGTTTACAATAGCTAGGACATGGAAGCAACCTAGATGTCTGTTGGCAGATGAATGGATAAGAAAATGTGTGGTACATATGTACAATGGAATATTACTCAACTATTAAAAAGAACACATTTGAATCAGTTCTAATGAGGTGGATGAAACTGGAGTCTATTATACAGAGTGAAATAAGTCAGAAAGAAAAACACCAATACAATATACTAATGCTATATATATATATATATATATATATATATATACATATATATATACATATAATTTAGAAAGATGGTAACAATGACCCTATTGTGAGAGCAAAAGAACACAGATATAAAGAACAGACTTTTGGACTCTGTGGGAGAAGGCGAAGGTGGGATGATTTGAGAGAATAGCATTGAAACTTGTATATTACCATATGTGAAATAGATGTCCAGTCCATGTTCGATGCATGAAACAGGGCACTCAAAGCCAGTTCACTAGGACCACCCAGAGGGATGGGATAGGGAGGGATGTGGGAGGGGATTTGAGATGGGGGACACATGTACACCCATAGCTGATTCATGTCAGTGTATGGCAAAAACCACCACAGTAATGTAAAGTAATTAGCCTCCAGTTAAAGTAAATTAATTTTTAAAAAATTTAAAAATAAATAAAATATTAATTAAATATTTTATGTAGTTTTGATACTGTCTTCAAATCCAGTGTGTGCTCTGTACTTATAGTATATCTCGATTTGGTCTAGTGCTTAATAGCTAAGTGTACTAGAGGCTAATGTGTTGGACAGTGTTATCTCCAGGACTACTGATGCCAATGTCTTTGATGTACTTGTATCCCTAACTTCTACTTAGATCTGCTACCAACCTGGGCCCTTGGACTCTATAATCAATAGATATTGAGAAGAGGTCAGAGGAGAAAGTTAGACAAGGTTTTACTGGGCCTTGTGCTACAGCACAAGGGAGCCAGAGTAAGAACAAGAAACCAGAGCCCTTGCTCACTCCCTGAGTAGGGGGCAAGCTGGTTCCAGGAGCGTAGGGGGCAGACATAACTTAGGGAGTCTGCTGCCTCCCCGGTGGTGCTGTGCGCACGGATCATGGGTGATACCCCGTTTTTGCCTCTGGCACCTCAGCCATGGCAGTCGGTTTATGACCTTTTTGTATCTTTTTGTTCGTAATTGCCCTGGCTGCAAATGCATCTAGTTCTTTTATTTTTTTTTTAAATTTATTTATTTATTTTTTCAGTGGGTTTTGTCATACATTGACATGAATCAGCAATAGATTTACACGTATTCCCCATCCCGATCCCCCCTCCCCCCTCCCTCTCCACCCAAAAAACTGGAAATAGAACTGCCATATGACCCAGCAATACCACTCCTGGGCATACACACTGAGGAAACCAGATCTGAAAGAGACACGTGCACCCCAATGTTCATCACATCTAGTTCTTTTAGAGTTTCTTTGTATTCTGTAGCTGAAAGAGACATTAGTTCAAGTACAAGCACTCTAGTAAAGAGTGCCAATTCCCAGCCTATCTCAGATCCATCTGCTGTGGACAAACGTCTGGTTAAAGTGTTATAACTTAAGGTTAACTGACTTCTCAAGGAGCAGTGGTTACCTAAGTGTTGATGTGTAGATCAAGAGTGAGGTGAGATGTCAAGGCTAGGGAAGTGGGTTTGGTCTCAGATTGTGAAAAGCAGACAAGAAGGAACCTCAGAACGGCCGGTGCACTATCAGAATAGCAGCAGAGGCCCAAGCCAGGGATATTGGGTCATTTATGTTGGGATCTGCTTCCCTTGTAGCTCAGTCGCTAAAGAATTTGCCTGCAGTGCAGGAGACCGGGGTTCGATACCTGGGTTGGGAAGATCCCCTGGAGAAGCAAATGGCAACCCACTCCAGTATCCTTGCCTGGAAAATCTCATGGACAGAGGAGCCTGGTGGGCTGCAGTCTATGGGGTCGCAGAGAGGTGGGCACGACTGAGCGACTAACACTTACTTACTTACTGCCTGGCATCTTAGCCTCTATTTTCAGGCCTCAATTTTGAGAGAGACTTATTTTCTATTTTTGTTTTTCTTATGGATGTCTTCTCTCTCTCTGTCCTTGTTTCTTTGTCTCTTTACCTCATAATTTATCTCTGTTCCTGTTTCCCCCTTTCAGATCCAAAATGTTTACACCAATCTAGATTAATCTCTCTCATCATTTCATTCTTTCCCCTTCCCTGTCTTCTCCTTGCTCTCCCACTGTGTGTTTTTCTCCTGAGTCTCTGTCTTGGGATGTAAAATCTGTGCACTGTGGCTCCATCATGGGCAAGGATGCTTTTTCCCTCTGATAATAGTACATCCGCATGCTCAAGCACGAACCGTACACTCTGTTCCTATTGCCCAACCCTGTAGTTATGCAGAACATCAGCTGCTTGCCATGGGTTTGTTGTGTTTAATGCTTGCCTATAATTTATACTCCACATAATTTCTTAAATTTTATCTGACTCTTTTTCATCAGGGTGCCTTCAACATTCTGAGCTGTATTCCTCAAGCTGTGTTGTGCTTCGGTAGATACTCACAAATCTTTATTATTGCTGTGTGCTTGGAACGAAAGATTAAAGAGTTATTAGTTTCTGGCTGTCTAAAGCAGTCTGGTTTTGTTTTGTAAACATGTACATAGGAGTTTGTAAAGTTAACATTTTTATGCATTTAAAAATAAGAAAAAGCTTATTGATAAGCTTATTCAGCAATTAATGAAGCTGTCATTTATAGAAGTGGATATAAATTAAAAAACAGTGTGTGTTAGAAATTATTTTAAAAAGTTCCAATTAAGAAAAAAACACATAAGTCTAGGACCTTTATTTAGTTTTAGACAATATGGGTTCTAAGAATATAAAAATAGAAATCTATAAACAAGCATTAAAATGAAACAAATTATAAAGGACTTTGTTTTCAAAAACATTCTAGAGAAAAGCAAACATAATTATGCATGTTAACTTTATTGCATTATTTTTTTAAATTAATTTTTAATGGAATATAGCTGTTTACAATGTTGTGTTAGTTTCTACCACACAGCAAAATGAATCAGCCATACATACACAAATATCCCCTCCCTCTTGGACTTCCTTCCCTTTCAGGTGACTATGATTCAGTAAGTGGAGTTTACTGTGCTACACAGTATGTTTTTATTAGTTATCTATTTTATGCATGATGGCAATAATGTATATTTGTCCATCCCAATCTTACTTGTGTCTAGTTGTTCTAAACCTTTGCGTCCCAAAATGTATTTGATACTTATAGCCACTTAATGAAAATTATTCCCATTTTTCACAGATGAGGAAACTGCAGTAGAGAAGTTGTTAGCAAGAAAGTAACAGAACAAAGTTCAGTCCAAAGGCATATGTTTTAAGAGGTGATTTTCCAAGCATTTATGTCATACCACTTCTCATAAGGTATATAAGTCCTATTAGAATGGGAAGAATAGGGAACTATGACAGGAATTTTTGTTAATGCAATGGAATTGATTACTGTGAATATAGTATCCAATGTATCTATAATTATAGAACACTCAAGTTTTAGACAGGCACAACATTCCTAGATTAAGGACTGCATTTCCCAACATCCTCCAATCCAGATATGGCATGTGATTAATTTCTACCCAGTGTGATGTAAGTGTAAATTGTTTTTTTTTTTTTTTTTAATCTTCAGGATTGTACCCCTAAAAAGAAGTTTGATCCAGTCATACATGGTCTTTCCCCTTTCTCCTTTTCCAGTTTGTAGACTTCACACTTGACATTGACTCATTTTAAAGTATGAAGTTAGGTCATCCAGAGAGATATGTTATACAACAAATTAGGAAGCACCTCAACCATATTTAAGGGTCTCCATATTAACTAGGAACTACCTTAAAAAGAAACAAGCTTCTATTTTCTTTAAACCACTATTTACCCCAATCAGTCTCTATCCTATATAAGGATTAAGTTTACCTTGCAGTTCTTTCCATCAGTTATTACCAATTTCTTTCCTGCCCAGCCCTCACCTCTCCTTTAGGTGTTGGCTAAGATGTCTGCGGGAGAAGAGCAGATAGTACCATATTTTCACTATGACTGTTGAAGAACTTTAAATCCAGCACCCCCACACGCTTATGAAATACATTGTGCATGCTTTACACACACACACACACACACACACACACTGTTTTGTCACCATAAGACTTAGAGATAGGGAAACAGTTCCCACATCATAAAATATGTCTCTGATATGAGATGTGTAGATAACAATATTTTCAGGAACATAATAACCTAGTGTAAAATTCTGGGAAAATGTGACCAATTAAATCTAATCAAATTAGATTTATCCCAATTGACTGAGACAGTGATTAAAAAAGATTTAGTTTACAGGAATCTCTGGATAGAATAATCTAGTATGTTCCCTTAGAATGTGAAGAATATGGTATTTTCATGCCATTAAGTAGTATTAGCAATACCAGCTAAGTTGGTGTTGCAGCTCATAGATTTTTCTCACTATTCCCTAAAAAATTATAGGAGTAGGAAAAGAATTTCACTATATTTTACTTTAACTGTTTTCAGTTTTTACTTCAGACAAACTATGTATTGATACATAGACTCAAACTATATTCAGTTTGAAATAAGTTGACACTGAATATATTAAGCTAAACGGAAGGCTATGTGAGTACACAGACTGATTTAGCATGCAATATTTATCTGTGGGAGAGAGAAACACAATTCAATGCAGACGGATTCATCCCCCATTTTCTGTGCACAGAATCCCATAGGAGGTCATCTACTATCATTTTATACCTATTTGGCATGCTTGAATATATCAGGCAGTAACAGAGTAAAACCTGCGATCATGGATGACAGGATAACTTGCTTCTCCCAGTGTAGCTAGCACACAGAGCTTCAGTTTTATTTCCCTCATTCACTTTGTGAGCATGAAATCACTGTAATCGTTGTTTTTTTTTTTAAATAAAAAACCTTTGATGTTTTCACTTTATCAGTCAACCTAGGAGGCCTTTGCATGCTGTGTACTGTTTCTATCTTGTGATGAATATCATTTTGAAATGCAAAGATGATCTTAATTTATTTACATATATATATGATGGGCTTCCTGGGTGGCTCAGAGGGTAAAGCATCTGCCTGCAATGTGGGAGGCCCGGGTTCAATTCCTGGTTTGGGAAGATCCCCTGGAGAAGGAAATGGCAACCCACTCCAGTACCCTTGCTGGGATAATCCCATGGATGGAGAAGCCTGGTAGGCTACAGTCCATGGGGTCACAAAGAGTCAGACACGACTGAGCGACTTCAGTTTCATTTTCACTTGTCACACTCTTTGTTAGGGCATGCTTTTCTGCAAACTCTTTCTTTCCAGATTTTACTGCTTGCTTTCCAAATGAAAACATCATTGCTTTCTTTGTATATTATTGTAAATGCTATTTTTTAAAACTAGATTTACTAAATACTTAAACATTAGTAGGGATAATGTCTAGGAAGAATAAATTTGAGAATTAGGAATATATTCAGACATATTTATCTGTTACTCGCTTCTCTCTGGGTTATTACGAATTACCTCTAGTGTTATACTACCATTAATTTTTGTAGTATCTATTGTCATTAAAAATATAAATGTCAAAATTTGAGTGCCCTTAATTATAGCCATTTATTTAAAATACACAAATATATGTATGAAGACTGGTAAAAAAAATCAGTTTATTTTTCTAAATGTATATACTAGAACTTGTGCATCCAAATGATAATTCATCAAAATAGTACTTAGAAAGGTTGTCGCTCCAAAAACAATAGTGATATTTTAACATCTCTGGAATATTTCTTATGAATCTTCTGAGCTATTTTATACATTTTACAAAATGACCATTTTTATTACTCGATAGCTACACATTTTTTTATAACCCAAATTATCTTTATTCCAGTTTCACTGCTTCTCATACTCTAATTCAATCTGAGAGAAATTTGACTCACTTTAAGTTATTGAATCCACACATGATAAAGTTTTACCAATAATAAGAAAGTTCATGTCTAATTTCAGCTCATTGTTTTGCTATTACTCTTTTTGCTTCTTGATGTTCTAGTTTCTTTCTCCTTAGTCTTTCAGGCTTGAAATATGGATAATATCTTTACTTTATTCTCCTGTTTTCCTAGATCAATTTTTAAATCCTCAGATTCTGTAGGATTCAACCTCTTCCCTTATCTCTGTAGTAAGCATGCATGCATGGCTGCATCCTAAGTTTTTTCGTTGTGCCCAACACTGTGTGATCCTATGCACTGTAGCCTGCCAGGCTATTCTGTCCACGGGATTCTCCAGGCAAGAATATTGAAGGGGGTTGCTATGCTTTCTTCCAGCGGTTCTTCCAGACACAGGGATCAAACCTGCATCTCTTATGTCTCCTGAATTGGCAGGTGGTTTCTTTATCACTAGAGCCACCTGAGAATCCCCTCTGTAGTAAGAGTTGCCACCAAATCTCTTTAGGACTTTATTGCCTCTTGTCTTGTAGCTGGTTTCTTTCCACACTTACTAGTCTCAACCTCCTTCCAATTCTTAATCCTTTTACATTGTATCTTGAAGGCTGATGTATTCACTTTGCCTAGTGCATATCTTCAGGTTGGCATTGACTCTTCTTGTAGTAGCATAACATTAAGACTGCTCCGTGTCTATAACAGGCACTAGCTCATTCTTTCTAGTTAGTATGACTATATGACCACAGGTGTCTTAAACTGTACTTGGATATAGCCAGAATAGTTTCTATGTATGGATATATTTACTCAGGAAAGATTGAGTAAATGATGGACTTTCTTTACTTTTTTTTTTTTTTTTAATAGGTTGGAACAGTACAGCAGTATGACTTTTTTCCAGGCTAGGATGTGAATCCTTAACTAGAAAAAAATGTCAAGCAAAATAACTGAAGCTGATTGCCCATTTTCTCTGGGGCAATATCAAACACTTGTTGCCCCTAGGTGATAAGATTGATAAGTAAAGGATTCACCCCCAAACAGAGAATGACCGTGGCTTCTAACTCTCTTAATTAACTTTTTAAAAACATGTTCTAAACAATAGTCTAACAGGTTCTTCTGAATGTGTCATTGTAAAATTCATGATGATGAAATCTTCAGTGCTAAATATTCCATTATTGCAACTCAAGTAATCATCAAGCTTGACAATAATTACACAAATAACTCATAAATGCTACTACAATTTCTCTATTTCCCAGTTCTTTTTTTTTTTTTTTCTGAGAGTGGCCCATTTATTACTAATGCTATATTATCAAGAACCTACACTTTCCAAAGGAAACTTGTGTTATCTCAACTTTCCTTTTCTCTTCTAGAACTTTTTATTTCATTAAAAAAAAAAAATCTGAAGGAGGCAAGTTCAAAGTCATGCCTGTTCATACAGTTTATGACCTTTGTTCTCTGGTGTCGAAGCCAATGTTATGGTGTGTGAATAATATCAATAACTGCTGACCAGGATCCCATATTTAGTCTCCCTCACCTGCCAAGCATTTATTTGTCTTCTTGGAATCCTTATTTTCAGTCTTCGTCCAGTGAGTCATCTCTAACTCTCCAGAGCTCAAATAAATTTAAATTAAACATGGAATGTGTGGTCATAATTTCCCTAGAAATAAAAATATTTTGGGCACAGTTAGAGAGGTGCTTCCCTGGAGGAGGAAATGACAACCCACTCCAGTACCCTTGCCAGGAGAATCCCAAGGGCAGTGGAGCCTGGCCAGATACAGTCCATAGGGTCTCCAAGAGTCAGACAGGACTGAAGCAACTTAGCATGCATGCACACAGTGAAGTCCTTACCTGATACTGTCTGACAAAACTTCCTTTCAGTTACTGGATCTCTGTTTTCAGAAGGGAGTGTCAAAAACATTTGAATAGATGGGACTGAAGAATATTGTGAAATGCACTTTTATTTTTTATTTTCATTATTTTTTATTTTTTGCACTTTTATTTTTAAACTTGCTATTTTGTTCATAATTATCAGTCATTGTTTTTCAATTTTTAACTCCCACTTGATGTGGGTAGTCAGAAAATGAAATTAATGCACAACATTGTTCATTGCCATTGCTATTCCTTAACTTATTATTTCACTTACTTGGTATATATGTCATTAATGTTCACTGGCATTTTTTTAATATATATGAGGAACAAGCCTAAGCCCTTGATATGGAGTAGCTCATTTAATCCTTAAGGCAATTCAATGAGTTGACTATATTTTTATACTTATTTTAGAGATGATAAAACTGAGACATTGAGAGATTAAGAAATTCTTATGTTCTTACTGCCTGGCACTTGGTAGTTTTTCAAAAAATATAGTTTCATTGAATGAATAAATAAATGAGTAAGTGAAAACTGTTCTGTAGAGTTAACTTAAGGAACAATCTTTAAATATGAGATTCTGATATGAATCACTTATACCATTTCCATTTCACTGAAAATTGAGGGAATTTTATATCAGAATTTTAGAGTTCCTGACTTTTCTTTTCTCTGACTTGGTTTGGTTTCTCTTCCTCTTGAGTCTTCCAAATACTACTGATTTCCTTTTATCTTTGTGTTGTTTTGCTCAAGGTCATTCTGTACTAACACAGTTACACTCTTTTGTGCAAGACCAGTATTTTCAGACTCTTCTCTGCTTCAGTTCTTATCCAGAGTACCTTGACTGTGAGATTCTTAGCAAATATTTTGTTGAGTGACATTTCTGTCCTTCACCAAAGGATTCCATTAGTTACTATAAGGTATCAGCTCTCTTATTATCTGTGTGATTTTACGACTTCTCTATGCCTTTCTATATCTGAATGACCTGTGTTCTCTGGTTGATAGTCATACTACTTTTGCCCTAGCCTTCTGAATCCTGCCTTGGTTCCTATGGAAGACATCTTATAACTGAGGACAATTTAAAGGAAATATACTGCAAATTTGGGGTCAAAAGTACACACAGTCATTAATACCACTAATGAAGATTAGAATTGGACAGTTTAAGTCTGATATTGGAATATCAGCTGTGTCATATAATTCTTTTATTAAATTATTGATTTATTCAAATAGCAGCCACTGAGAACATGCTATAATAATGCCAAGCAAAATCTAGTTATGGGAAACACAAAGAGTAAAAATAAATATATATGTTTTCTTTTCAAGAACTCACACAATTCACCAAGTCTTATATAACAAACTTCTAATGAAAGAAGATAAACCGGTACTGAGTGACATTGCCTTCTGCTTCCTAGATAAATATGATTAATAGTCTTTGATCTCCTACTATGTGTGAACTAGTAGGACAACTGAAATTGAAAGAAAAGTACTATTCTGGTTTCACTAAATGAAACACAGACTATTTATAAAATTTGTCTACACATTTGTTAGTTATTATTACCACTTCATTTTTTTTAAACCTAATATCTGACATTTGAGACCACTTGCCTAATTATTGAATTTCAAGCATTGTAACTCTTTTAATAGGAAATGGCAACTCTCTCCAGTATTCTTGCCTGGGAAGTTCCATGGACAGAGAAGCCTGGTTGGCTACAGTCCATAGAGTTAAAGGAGTTGGACACAACTGAGTGACTAAGCACAAAATTCCTCTAGTAAATGTATTTTGACAGTAAACATTCATAGTTTGGGGGCCATTCATGCTTAAAAGTTTTGCTGAATATTTTGTTTCAGGCTGATAATTTTTCTATGTTGTGCTTTGGAAATGTAATTATGTAAGTTATTTTTGTCAAATTTACAACTACATTAAATTTAACTGTTTTATAAATTATTAGGATTATGTATTTTTATAATTAGTAATAGTGTAATATTTGACAAAATATATTTTAAGGCAGAGCATCTGAAACAGCAAAATTAACAAATAATATAAAATATTTTGCACTTGCATGAGAACAGTAAAATAGCTTTGAAATAAATGAAATGAAAATTGTGGAGAAATATAAGATGAAAAGGGCTTCCCTGGTAGCTCAGCAATGTAGGAGACCCTGGTTCAAGTCCTGGGTTGGGAAGATCCGCTGGAGAAGGGATAAGCTATCCACTCCGGTACTCTTGGACTTCTCTGGTGGCTTAGACAGTAAATAATTCTCCTGCAATGTGGGAAACTTGGGTTCGATCCCTGGGATGGGAAGATATCCTGGAGGAGGGCATGGCAACCCACTCCAGGATTCTTGCCTGGAGATTCCCCATGTACAGAGGAGCCTGGTGGGCTACAGTTCATGGGGTCATAAATAGTTGGACATGATGAAGCACAGCATGGCACGTAAGGTGAAAAAGGCAAATATACATTTATTGTTGGGAATTTTATTATGCTTTTCTCAGTAGCATTGTGAATAATTGCTAAAAGGTAAAAATACCAGAAAGAATAAAGACAAATATTCATAAAAAATAATCTAATAGAAATCTATTTATCTATGCATCTATGTTTGTGTATCCATTTATCTGTTATCTATATATGCTATTCCTGCACACAAATATAGAATAAATATTTAATCACACTTTGAATATCTATAACATTTAATTATATACTGGTCCATGTAGTGTGGACAAGTATATTATATATAAGTATAGTAAGAATTAAAATTTTTGACCAAATGTAATTAAGCTAGAAAATAATATCCAAAAGAAAAAAAAATGTTAGAAATTAACAAACCTGCCTCTAAAATACCTAGGAATTAAACAAAGACCTAAAAATTGAAAATAAAAAATGATAATGAAAATACTATTCATAAAGCTTGTAATTAGAGATCTGTTTAATAGAGAATAATACAGTTTAAAATTAATAAGCATCCAATTCAAGATATTAGAAAAATACATCAGTTAAAATTTAAAGTATAGATATAAATACGAAAATTAATTTAAAAGATAAGCAAATTTCTAGTTGATTATACAAAAGTCTAATAAAAATGATAAATTTCTTTTAAAATTTATCTAAAAATAAAGACAGAACAAATAAGCTTAACAAATTATAGATATTTCATATACAAAAGTACCGAAATGATGGACTTCCGGGATGTTCCAGTGGTTAAGAATCTGTCTTCCAATGTAGACGATGAGGGTTTGATTCCTGGTCAGGGAATTATGATTTCACATGCTGCAGGGCAACTAAATTCAGGCACTGCAACTAAACAGCCTGCTGTATATAGTCACTCAGTCATGTCCGACTCTTTGCAACCCCATGACTGTAGCCCGCCAGGCTCCTCTGTCCATGGGACTTCTCCAGGCACCAATACTGGAGTGGGTTGCCTTGCCCTCCTCCAGGGGATCTTCTCACCCCAGGGATCTGAACCCAGGTCTCCCACTTTGCAGGTGATTTCTTTACTGCCTGAGCCAGCAGGGAAACCTGCACGCTGCAACAAAGACCCAGGACAGCCAAAGTTAGAGGAAAAAATAAGGAAAAACAGAAGTACTGAATGATATAAAAAGCTTTATGACCATAAATTTAAGGTTAATATTTAATAGTATTTAAGTTCATAAATTTCTAGAAAAATATAGCATTAAAACTGACTAAAAGAAAAATACAATCAGCTCTGTGAAAAGGAAAATTAGTCACTCACTTGTGTCTGACTCTTTGTGATCCCACAGACTACAGTCAATCAGGCTCCTTTGTTCATGGAATTCTCCAGGCAAGAGTCCTAGAGGGTTGCCATTTCCTTCTGCAGGGGATCTTCCTGACCCAGGGGCTGAACACAGGTCTCCTGCACTGCAGGCAGATTCTTTGCCATTTGAGCCACCATGAAGTCTTTCTTCTCTCTAGTTGTATAGTCATTAAAAAAGTAAAACATTAGTCAATTATTTCTCAAACCAAACAAACAAATGAATCTCAAGGCTTGATATATTTACTGTGAAGTTATACTGAAATGTGAAGGGCTTTACAATAAAGGTTTTTAGAATATAATTATCTCAGGAAATAAAAGTATTTGTAAGCTAAACTTAACAGAAGGGTAAAGATGGAAAAAATTAAGTAAATTCTATTTAATAATTTTTATCAAAAAATACCACAAGAAGAATGAAAAGCAAATTAAATCATGGGAAACAATATTTTCAACACTTGAATCTGACAAAGGCTGGTGTCCAGAGTGTATTTTGAAAACTCCTAAGGATCATTAGTAAATTAAGTATCAGTAATTAATTTCTCACACCACATAGCCATCACTGGTGGGCTTTAACCTTACTCCATGGTCTTATTTAGGGATCCAGACTCTTAGGGCCAAACCATTTGAAACATCACTGGTCTCATGATAGAGTATAAAGGCTCATAAAAATCACAAGCACACACTTAAATACTGTCCATGGAAATGACACACACAGTTTCCATCCACACTGTGTTTATTCTGACTTCAATAGGGCACAGCTGTATGCTCCTCTGGTAGGAAAGCCACTAGTAACTATCTCTCAGGTAAAGATGGGGGAGATTTAAATGTTCATACAATTCCTCAAGGTGCATGTCACAGGCAAGATATATGTTACATGATTTAAATTCTCACAATCAGTAGTGAATATGCTAACTAAAACCACAGAGGTATCCATTGATTTACCAGGTTGGAAAAGATAGGTTAAAAAAAAAAAGAAAAACTGCTGATAATAAATATGGTGAAGATTTGAACAACTAATGAAATCCTTAAATATTGTGGTGAGAATATATATCAGTAGAACCACTTAGGAGAGGAATTTATCATTACCTAGTTAAGGTTTAAGTTTTAACATTCCCATGACCCTAGTCTTCATTCTTTGAAATATACCCACCTTCACAGGTACTCTAAGAGACATATACAAGAACAGAGTAGAATTTTTTTAATACCCTCAAATTGGAAACACCTTAATTTTGACATTAATAGGGAAGTAAACAAATGATTAATATATTTATCTATTTTATTTATTGATGTCACAACCCATAGAATTAAGTAACACAGAGAAATAAAAACAATGAAATTAAAAAAAAAAAAGAAATACAGTACATACAAAACCACAACCAGTTTTCACAAACATCTTTTAAGGAAAAATTATTAATTTATAAAAGATAATATGGCTGATACTATTAATACAAAGTTCAAAATAGGCAATTATTAACATAAATTAGGATGATGCATACAGTTAATGGAATCATGCACTCAAAAAAGGAAATAATTTTTTAAAGTTATAATAGAAATGAAAAAAATAATATCTTGTAGGGCTTAAATCAAAGACATATCTACTCCTCACCACCCTACCCTTTTAATTTGAACTATTAATGTCAGGAACTTATTGGAAATAGAAATTTTCTGTTCTTGAATCTATAAAGAAGAGTAAAGATTTTCTATTGTTATGTCTGAATCTGAATTAATTTTAAAAGCACAATAAATTTCTTTAAAAGGAATTATCAGAATACCAAATGATACAGCAATAAAAATACACCAAATAGGAAATTTTACAGTATTGGAAAAATACATCTTTTTACTTAAGAATAAAACTGAGTCTTCTCCTTAAAGAAAATCTTCCTCGTGCTAGTAATAGTATTTCCTTAAACCATTTTCTGTAGTTTTGGCATTTGCCAACCTGACAAGATTTCAGGCATACAAATTGCAGGCTGCTTAGTTTTTAGCCAAAGCAACTGGAAAAGTTCTGCCCATAAAAATCTCTCACTTCTCTAGCTCTCAAACAGATTTAAATAAGGAAAATCTGGTCCTTAATGTTCTCTTGGTTAGGTTGCCTAGCGACCACTCCACCCTGCAGTTTACACTGTAGGTTAGGTGTAAAGTTAACTATTGCAACACTTGCAGGAATACCACTAAACATACACACATGTAATGAAATAATATACCTGCAAAACTCATGTAGCAGATTTTCAATCAAGTGAAACTCCTTCAGGATATGAGCTCTATTTTTTTCTCATGAATGTGATTTCTAATGCAGCTATGTAGGCATGATTACAGAACTGTTCACATTTTTACCTAATTTGTAAAAAGCTTTATCTTATTGATTTAAAAGAGTTCAGTTTAAGATCTATATGGTGATTTTGAAAAACCATGATAAATATGTAAAATAAATAAGCATTTAAGTTCAGAGTTTATATGAAAAGAGATGATTTGGAAATGAATAAAACATATATGTTTAGGCTATGTTAATATTACAAACTTAATAAAATATTTTCAAAGAAACTGAAAAATATCTATAAGCTGCACTCTCCTAAAAATATTTTCTTTTATAATGTATATTCTTTATTTTGCCAGAAACACATTTGTTATGTGTACCTTATTAACAAGGTTGTGATCACTAAAACAACAATAAAGACAATTAATTTCTTGTCAAATGTCCTGCTTCAATTCTTAACCAAATCCTTATTTGATTGGTTTTCCATTCTGGATCATTTATTTATACTTGCAATTTTTAACTCGGGCCTGTCACAGAAATTCTCATCAAAGTATTTTTCAAAAACAAATGAAGGATATTCTTAGCTGTTTTCAGCATGTCTGTAAAATAGTGATCCAGGTATAGTGCAAAAACATCTAGGTCTGCTTTAGCATCTTGTTAGCATATAAATATACTTTCTTGTGAAAGTTTCTTCTTCAGATGCTTATTTATAAAATGTATTATTTGAAAAGACATGTAATCTCTGTTTTCTACTCCTAGTGTATATAAACTAAATAAAATCTTAAGATCAATTATGGGTATAAGTTATAAGTCTTACCCTTTAGTTTCATTTTCCCCAAGTCATAAGGTGAATTTTAGGTGGAAATAGTAATGCAGTTAATAATTATTGAGATGTATTATTGAAATTCATTAATGATAGGAGTACTAGCTCTACTCACATAAATCTCTTACTAATATTTACATTTAATATTTTCCTGTAAATTGCAATGCATTAATTTTTTTTCCAAAGAAAAAGCCTATGTTAGAGAGAAATGATTTTTAAAATTGTGGCTGCTTTAGTTTCTTATCCATTTTCTCAGTTGAACATTTTCTGCAAGAAAATGTAATGATTTTACATTGTTTCCCAAGCTGATTATAATCAGAGGATCATCTTTAAATACGTAAAGCCCTAATTACTGTTGATTAATTCTTTTGCTACCTTATAATGAGACTGAAAGTAAACATTTTCATTTTCATTTGTGAGGTGTCAAAAATTTGAGAGTAAGTAGGTAGCTCTTAAATACAGATTTAGGCTGAATAACTTGATGGGCTGAGCCCAGTATCGGAAATAGAAACCAAAAGTACCGATCTTGATACAAGAATAATAATATTTTGAACATTTTTGACAGTATTTCTGTGCATGAAACCGCAGAACTTCTTGTGCATTCCTGGTGTAACGAGCATATTCTTGAAGTTGTAAATAAATAAAATATTTTTTTCATATTTATTATGCATTTCTTATAGATTGATCAATTCAATAAAGGACACACAGAATGGATCACGGAATTTCTTAAGTAGAAATTCAGTGTCTTACAGTTGTCTTTAAATCCTCTTCTTATTGTTGACCTCATGGTTCCTTGTTCGGCTGAGTGTGCCCAAGGCAGTCTTCCTGTCAGTGCTTGAAAAGAAGCATTGATTCTCTCCTAACTATTCAGTACAGCACAGGCCCACAGATTAAGGGAGGTGCTAATGGCAAGATCCAGAGTAAGTAGAGAACAAAATTTTCAGAGGCATGGGGAGGCATATAAGATTCAGAAACAAAGTTACTGCCTGCATTAAAGAACACACAAATAGATATAGAGAGAAATTTATTGAGGAGTATAAAAATGGATATAAAAAGCGGAGTTGCCAATGACAAAAAGATAAAAGAAAGAAAACGAGGTGTTCCTTGAATAAACAAGTAACATTTGGGTAAGGAGAGAGGTGGAGGAAATGAAAGTGAGATGACAGACAGATGGAGCTGGGTTACAAAAGTGCAGGATTATACTAGGGAGCTTCAACATAACATTCAACAAAAGGTGAGAAGGTTCTGTTGTACAGACTAGAATATCTTTTCCTGTAGTAGAAAATGAAGTATTAAAAGGCTTTATTATTGCACTGGAGCAGATAATTAGGCAATTAAAACTATTAAAATTTGATAGAATATCAGAATTTTTAAAGCATGCTTGCCAAGTTGTAACTTTTCAAACTAAGACTTGGCTTTTGAAATAATATCCTTGCTTTTAAAAATTGTTAGTGCTTTGCTGCTGACTAACTCCACTTACCATTATTGGGAATCAAAAATATTGACAGTAGAAATAGGATGTAATGTCAGAGAAAATGATAAATTTGTAAGGAATTCATAAACAGTAGGTTAAAAAAGCAAGGCTGGGCAATGGAGACAAAAATTGTGAATTAAAGACAATCATACTAGCTAAGAATGGTTCTTTTTGAGAGGACTAATATGAAAAACCTTTTGTAAGAAATATATATTAAACATGCACTCATTCACATAGCAGATTGACAGAATTGTCCTACATTTTTATAAATTCAAATGTCCAAAACATAATAAGTAAATGGGAATTAAAGATCGATAGCAAAACCTTCTAATAGATAAGTTTTTTTTGAAATCTTTAAGTAACTTGCAATTAGAATTTTTAAGACTTTTCTGATATTTCACTGAACAATAACACAGTAATTAAGATTTGATTTCTAACTAGGATAAAGAAGAAAATATTATCATTGAGGGTAAATTAAGTCTCTTCTCTTATCCTACCTCAAAAATATCATTATCTATAGCTGTCATTTGAACATTACGATAGCAACCTCAGGGTCTGGTTTGTACTATAAAAATAAGCTTAAATAGTTAAGCTTAGAAGAGTCCTGCGAGCCTAATACATTCTTGATTGCTTTATTAAACCACTAAAAAGTCTCACTTAAAATGTGAATGGCATCTGATTTTATATTTTGGATCTTAGATAGAAATTGGGCCACATTTCAGGAGAATATTGCAAGGTTTTAAAATTTCCAGCAGTGTGCTAAGATGTATTTCTGAGTGAAAACTGTTATGTGTTCAGTTCAGTTCAGTTCAGTCCCTCAGTCCTGTCTGATTCTTTGCGACCCCATGAACCACAGCCCGCCAGGCCTCCCTGTCCGTCACAAACTCCCGGAGTTTACCCAAACCCATGTCCATTGAGTCGGTGCTGCCATCCAATCATCTCATCCTCTGTCGTCCCCTTCTCCTCCTGCCCTCAATCTTTCCCAGCATCAGGGTCTTTTCAAATGAGTCAGCTCTTCCCATCAGGTAGCCAAAGTACTGGAGTTTCAGCTTCAACATCAGTCCTACCAATGAACACCCAGGACTGATCTCCTTTAGTATGGACTGGTTAGATCTCCTTGCAGTCCAAGGGACTCTCAAGAGTCTTCTCCAACACCACAGTTCAAAAACATAAATTCTTCGGCACTCAGCTTTCTGTATAGTCCTACACTCACATTCATACATGACCACTGGAAAAACCATAGCCTTGACCAGATGGACATTTGTTGGCAAAGTATTGCCTCTGATTTTTAATATGCTGTCTAGGTTGGTCATAACTTTCCTTCAAAGGAGTAAGCATCTTTGAATTTCATGGCTGCAATCACCATCTGCAGTGATTTTGGAGCCCAGAAAAATAAAGTCAGCCATTGTTTCCACTGTTTCCCCATCTATTTGCCATGAAGTGATGGGACCAGATGCCATGATCTTAGTTTTCTGAATTTTGAGCTTTAAGCCAACTTTTTGACTCTCCTCTTTCACCTTCATCAAGAGGTTCTTTAGTTCTTCTTCATTTTCTGCTATAAGGGTGGTGTCATCTGCATATCTGAGGTTATTGATAGTTCTCCTGGCAATCTTGATTCCAGCTTGTGCCTCCTCCAGCCCAGCGTTTCTCATGATGTACTCTGCATGTAAGTTAAATAAGCAGGGTGACAATATACAGCCTTGATATACTCCTTTTCCTATTTGGAACCAGTCTGTTGTTCCATGTCCAGTTCTAATTGTTGCTTCTTGAACTGCATACAGGTTTCTCAAGAGGCAGGTCAGGTGGTCTGGTATTCCCATCTCTTTCAGAATTTTCCACAGTTTATTGTGATCCACACAGTCAAAGGCTTTGGCATAGTCAGTTAAGCAGAAATAGATGTTTTTCTGGAACTCTCTTGCTGTTTTGATGATCCAGAGAGTGTTGGCAACTTGATCTCTGGTTCCTCTGCCTTTTCTAAAATGAGTTTGAACATCTGTAAGTTCCCGGTTCACATATTGCTGAAGCCTGACTTAGAGAACTGTAAGCATTACTTTACTAGCATGTAAGATGAGTGCAATTGTGTGGTAGTTTGAGCATTCTTTGGCATTGTCTTTCTTTGGGATTGGAATGAAAACTGACTTTTCCAGTCCTGTGGCCACTGCTGAGTTTTCCAAATTTGCTGACATATTGACTGCAGCACTTTCACAACATCATCTTTCAGGATTTGAGACAGCTTAACTGGAATTCCATCATCCCCACTAGCTCTATTTTCAATTTTACTGAGTTTGTTTTTTCACTTTTACAGTTATTTTGGGGTTTTATTATATATGTACAAAGAAATCATGACTTTCAAGAATAAAACAAGCATATATATATATATATATATTTTTTTTTTTTTTTTCTAATCAGAACAAAACATTTCAGAGTCAGTGTTCAAGATTTCAAATCAAGATGACTGATTAATCCATTCTATAATATCTTTATTTCAGGTAAATATTTATTTAACTTTCACTAGGTAGTCATGTTCAAGTAAGAAAAGGAAAACTCCAAATAACCAGAAACAAATGGGCATCCAGAAAGTAAGAAAAAGTGAAATTCACATGGCTCACAGAGGGAAAAGGAGTAAATATGGACAATAGGGATAAGATTTAATCCCACCCAGACTCAGTTAAACTTCATATGAATAAAGCCAGAGAGCAGAGATATACTGTATAGCCTATAAATAATGACTAGAACATACATCTCTATCTATTTTCTTGGGACCTAAGATTGAGACAATTCCTTGTATAAGCTGAAATATAGGAGAATCAAGTACAAAAATATTGAAACTGTAAATGTCACCTAGTCAGTTCAGTTTAGTCACTCAGTTGTGTCCTAGTCAATTTTAGCAAAAAAAAAAAAAGAAAGAAAGAAAGAGAGGAATAAAATTTAACACTGACAATACCTGAATTCACAATGACATTTAAGTCTCTAGTAAATCAGTACTGTTTTGGAATTTATCAGGAACAGGTAGCAGTGGAAGCCCCCTACAAGGACATAGTGGAAGATGATTACTGCTGAAGAAGAGCTCACAGACAAAAACTAGAGAATATATGGGAACTGTTACTACATGAAAGGCTGTCCACAGAGTCAAGGTGAGAAAATTCATGTGTGTTTGTTTGTATGTGGTCAGCTGTGTCTGACTCTTTGTGACCACATGGACTGTAGCTCAAGTTCCTCTGTTCATGGGATTTCCCTAGCAAGAATACTGGAGTGGGTTGCCATTTCCTGTCCAAGGGATCTTCCTGACCCAGGGATCAAACTCGGATCTCTTGCATCTCCTGCAGATTCTTTATCACTGTGAAACCTGGGAAGCCCCATGGTTTAAAGAAAGCAAGGAGGACTAGAAGGACTATAAAAATTTATATTAGAAATTGTGATTTTTCAATTCCTATAAGGATCTTTGTCAGAGCGTTTGAAAACAAGAGATGTCCAGATCCCATGTTCAGAGGTTTTGGTTGAATCTAAGCATGTAAGCTAATGGTACTAGTAGTGATTTGTAATATATAAAGAGTCTTGGGAAGAAAGAGTTCCCATAAAACATGCATAAAGTGTTGGAAAATATGGAATTTAAAAGTTATTTTAATTTAAAAAATCAATATATTGTTAAAGAAGAAACATGCTGAAAGATTCCCACCACTGTTGTTCTTGAGTAAGTTACAGTGTGAGATACAAATTTTCATACATTTTAGTTTTTAAATAACTTTGCAATCAAAAAGTGTACACTTGAAATTATGTTAGTATATGTTTGTGTCACTCTTCATAAATATTCTGCATTCATAATTTGTATTTTTACCCCTGTGACTTGATTCTAAGTTCCTGCCACTAGAGAGTGGTTTTTTCTATAATTAGTCAAAGTTCATGGTCCCATCACCATCTTCCAGTTGAGTATCTCAGTTTGATGACTACTTATTGTAATTTTTACTTTCAGTGGCATTCCTTGTTTTGTGGGACATATAAAATATGTTCTTTAATTCTTCACATTTTTATAATCTAGAATTTTTATTGAATTGTTCTAGCAATTGTTATTGTTTTCTTATCTGACTTTAATTTTTCCTATGCTTTGTTGCATTCATTAATTTTTCTTTTTTGACCTTTCTTTACTTTATCATTTATTGTTTATATACTAAAAATTAACCACCATTTGATATTTGATAGAATTTCAAAATAAATGTGGCTTCCCTGGTGGCTCAGACAGTAAAGAATCTGCCTGCAACGTGGGAAAACTGAGTTTGATCCCTGGATCAGGAAGATCCTCTGGAGAAGGAAACAGCTACCCACTCCAGCATTCTTGTCTACAGAATTCCATGGACGGAGGAGTCTAGCAGGCTACAGTCTATGGGGTCACAAAGAGTTGGAAACAATTGAGCTACTAACAGTTTCACAAAACAAACAAACAAAAAAATTATAGAAATGAAAAAATGTTGATTTCTAAAAACTAGTTACATTGATACTCAAAATCAGTTTCTTAAAGCTGATTTTTTTTTTCTAGTGCTTAAAACATAGCATGGATTTTTTTTTCATTTTATAAATCATACTTATTCATTTAAAATTATTATTTTAATATTCCTTATGTCAACTATAAATTGGCACTTACCAAGAGCATTGCCAACAACTGAACAACAAAAGCATTTGCCATCTTCCTCTAAGGAGACAGTAAAGCATCTGCCTACAATGCAGGAGACTTGGGTTCAATCCCTGGGTTGGGAAGATCTCCTGGGGAAGGAAATGGCAACCCACTTCAGTATTCTAGCCTGGAAAATCCCATGGACGGAGGAGCCTGGGAGGCTACAGTCCATGGGGTCACAAAGAGTCGGACTGAGTGACTTCACTTTCACTTTTCACTTTCTAAGGAGATTGAACCCCATGCTGCTATAGCTATTGACCTTCAAAAACCCCTGAGGGAGTTCAGGGAGGAGTGAGGCACTCTGTGCTCCAGAGAATCTGGTGGATGTTTTTAGGAACATGTTTTTAGGGTCTCAATCCTTGCACCTCCTCCTATCTAGTGAAGTTGCTCAGTCATGTCCAACTCTTTGCAACCCCATGGACTGTAGTCTACCAGGCTCTTTTGTCCATGGGATTTTCCAGGCAAGAATACTAGAATGGGTTGCCATTTCCTTCTCCAGGAGATCTTCCCAACCCAGGGATTAAACCCAGGTCTCCCGCATTGTAGTCAGAGGCTTTACCGTCTGAACCACCAGGGAAGTCCGTCTATCTAGAGAAGCACTAAATCCCTTCATGGTGACATCAGTTTCTCATGACTGACAAAAAGCCTTTTGTAAAATGAATGTTTCATGGTATTGAACTCCCCCTTCACCAAAACCTTATATATTGACTTTCCCCCACTGCAGCATTGAAGTAGTCTCAGAGCTCTCTGAGATGCTGCCTCCTGGGCTGCCATCCTCATTTTGCCCCGAATAAAACTTAACTCACAACTCTCAAGTTGTACATCTTTTTTCAGTTGACACTTAGTGTATTAACATGCTAGATTTTTCAACACTTCCTCCATAATTTTTAAAATCCTTATCTTTAAAAAATTACTTCTTGAAGCTGAAATATTTCTACTATTCTAGAATATAGAATGTATAGTAGAATATAATAATATTCTACTATAAAATATTTTAATTTTATATTCAAAACTATTTAACCTTTACTTCATAGTCCCAGAATAATAAGCAACATTATGTTTTCAATTATCAAAGATACAAGCAAATATAGTAACTAAAGAAAAGGACACTGAAAACTAGGAAAGAGGGAAAGAAAGAGAGAAAAGGAGGAAGAAAAAGGAGGGAAAAGAGAAGAAAAAATGAGGGGAAAGAGAAAGAAACGAAAGATGATTTTTTAAAAAAAATTAAGATAACACAAATATACTTTAGTGTATTTTATTTAGAGATAAATAATTATTTCGATTTTCAAGCTAAATGACCTATACGGAATTTATCAAGTGAAGCCATGAGAGAGTCAATTCCTAGGTAGATTGACAAGAAATCTAGGGGTCCCTGATGAGAGAGGGCGTTGGGGTTCTCAAAGAGGAAAAGACAAACTTTTTTTTTTTTTTTTCTGTACATTCTTTAATCTTAGTCACATAAAGCGTTTTGTTTTTTGTTTTGTTTTGTTTTGTTTTTTTCCTTTAAGCCTGGAACTGATGATTGCACAACAAACAACTCAGTTTAAACTCTGTACTAGGGAGTATATAACAGCAATATATCTTGCTTGAGGACAGTTTTTCCTTCCTGAAAACCATCTGATTAATCCTGATATTTTAAAATGTATATTGTGGGAGTGGGTATGGCAGAATCTTTCTATTGTTAAATTCTAATCATGTTATCCTAAAGTGTAAATTGTGGGAGTGGGTCTGGTAAAAGTTTTACAATCTTGAGATATTTTTTTGATTTATTGTACAAACTAATTAAAAAATATATAATTCCCTGCTAAAGGTTAGTGGTCGGGGCACTCTCTGCCCCCTTCGGATGTCTGTCTCTGAAGCTTGCTCTGTCCCTTTTAAATGTAATAAAACTTCTGCCACACAAGAGCCCTGAGTGGTCAAGCCTGGTCTCTGGTCCCAAAGCTAAATCTTCTTCAGAGATCACGAATCTGACATCGTTCACCGTAAGCTGTCATCTTGGGGGCTCATCCGGGATCTGTAAGACAAGGTAAGAAACTCAGAGCTCTAGCCTCTCTGCTTTCTCAGTATACAGTTTTTCTGCTTTACTTTGCTAACTCTTTGGTGCGCTTGTGTGAATGAATGACACGCCTTGTATAAAGGAAGTGATGAGCCCTGCTCTGTGGTTTCACAGTGCCTCATAATGACTGAGTTTGTTAGTCCAGTCACTCAGTCGTGCCTGACTCTTTGCGACCACATGAATCACAGCATGCCAGGCCTCCGTGTCCATCACCAACTCCCAGAGTTTACTGAAACTTATGTCCATCGAGCCGGTGATGCCACCCAGCCATCTTATCCTCTGTCGTCCCCTTTTCCTCCTGTCCCCAATCCCTCACAGCTTCACGGTCTTTTCCAACGAGTCAAATCTTCGCATGAGGTGCCAAAGTATTGGAGTTTCAGCTTCAGCATCAGTCCTTCCAATGAACACCCAGGACTGATCTTCAGGATGGACTGGTTGGATCTTCTTGCAGTCCAAGGGACTCTCAAGAGTCTTCTCCAACACCACAGTTCAAAAGCATCAATTTTTCGGCACTCAGCTTTCTTCACAGTTCAACTCTCACATCCATACATGACTACTGGAAAAACCATAGCCTTGACCAGACGGACCTTTGTGGGCAAAGTAATGTCTCTGCTTTTTAATATGCTATCTAGGTTGGTCATAACTTTCCTTCCAAGGAGTAAGCTTTTTTTAATTTCATGGCTGCAGTCACCATCTGCAGTGATTTTGGAGCCCCAAAAAATAAAGTCTGACACTGTTTCCACTGTCTCCCCATCTATTTGCCATGAAGTGATGGGACCAGATGCCATGATCTAAGTTTTCTGAATGTTAAGCTTTAAGCCAACTTTTCCACTCTCCTCTTTCACTTTCATCAAGAGGCTTTTTAGTTCCTGTTCACTTTCTGCCATGAGGGTAGTGTCATCTGCATATCTGAGGTTATTGATATTTTCCACGCAATCTTGATTCCAGCTTGTGCCTCCTCCAGCCCAGCGTTTGTCATGATGTACACTGCATATAAGTTAAAGAAGCAGGGTGACAATATACAGCCTTGACGTATACCTTTTCCTATTTGGAACCAGTCTGTTGTTCCATGTTCAGTTTTAACTGTTGCTTCCTGACCTGTATACAGGTTTCTCAAGAGGCAGTTCAGGTGGTGTGGTATTCCCATCTCTTTCAGAATTTTCCACAGTTTATTGTGATCCACACAGTCGAAGGCTTTGGTGTAGTCAATAAAGCAGAAATAGATGTTTTTCTGGAACTCTATTGCTTTTTCAATGATCCAGCAGATATTGGCAATTTGATCTCTGGTTCCTCTGCTTTTCTGTCCAAATCATAGACTTTCTTTTTTCTTTTTTTTTTCCATTTATTTTTATTAGTTGGAGGCTAATTACTTTACAATATTGTAGTGGTCTTTGCCATACATTGACATGAATCAGCCATAGATTTACATGTGTTCCCCATCCTGAACCCCCCTCCCACATCCCTCCCCATCCCATCCCTCTGGGTCATCCCAGTGCACCAGCCCCGAGCACTTGTCTCATGCATCCAACTTGGACTGGTGATCTATTTCACTCTTGATAATATACATGTTTCAATGTTGTTCTCTCAGATCATCCCATCCTCACCTTCTTCCATAGAGTCCAAAAGTCTGTTCTGTACATCTGTGTCTCTTTTCTGTCTTGCGTATAGGGTTATTGTTACCATCTTTCTAAATTCCATATATATGTGTTAATATACTGTATTGGTGTTTATCTTTCTGGCTTACTTCACTCTGTATAATGGGCTCCAGTTTCATCCATCTCATTAGAACTGATTCATATGTCTTCTTTTTAATGGCTGAGTAATATTCTCTTGTGTATATGTACCACAGCTTTCTTATCCATTCATCTGCTGATGGGCATCTAGGTTGCTTCCATGTCCTAGCTATTATAAACAGTGCTGTGATGAATATTGGGGTAAACGAGTCTCTTTCAGATCTGATTTCCTTGGTGTGTATGCCCAGGAGTGTGATTGCTAGGTGATATGGCAGTTCTATTTCCATTTTTTTTTTTTTTAAGGAATCTCCACACTGTTCTCCATAGTGGCTGTACTAGTTTGCATTCCCACCAACAGTATAAGAGGGTTCCCTTTTCTCCACACCCTCTCCAGCATTTATTGCTTGTAGACTTTTGGATAGCAGCCATTCTGACTCGTGTGTAGTGGTACCTCATTGTGGTTTTGATTTGCATTTATCTGGTAATGAGTGATGTTGAGCATCTTTTCATGTGTTTGTTAGCCATCTGTATGTCTTCTTTGGAGAAATGTCTGTTTAGGTCTTTGGCCCATTTTTTGATTGGGTCATTTATTTTTCTGGAATTGAGCTGCAGGAGTTGTTTGTATATTTTTGAGATTAATCCTTTGTCTGTTGCTTCGTTTGCTATTATTTTCTCCCATTTTGAAGACTGTCTTTTCACCTTGCTTATAGTTTCCTTTGTTGTAAAAAAGCTTTTAAGTTTCATTAGGTCCCATTTGTTCATTTTTGCTTTTATTTCCAATATTCTGGGAGGTGGGTCATAGAGGATCTTGCTGAGATTTATGTCAGAGAGTGTATTGCCTATGTTCTCTTCTGGGAGTTTTATAGTTTCTGGTCTTACATTTAGATCTTTAATCCATTTTGAGTTTATTTTTGTGTATGGTGTTAGAAAGTGTTCTAGTTTCATTCTTTTACAAGTGGTTGACCAGTTTTCCCAGCACCAGTTGTGAAAGAGGTTGTCTTTTTTCCCTTGTATATTCTCACCTCGTTTGTTGAAGATAAGTTGTCCATAGATACGTGGATTTATCTCTGGGTTTTCTATTTTGTTCCATTGATCTATATTTCTGTCTTTGTGCTAGTACCATACTGTCTTGATGACTGTGGCTTTGTAGTAGAGCCTGAAGTCAGGCAGGTTGATTCCTCCAGTTCCGTTCTTCTTTCTCAAGATTTCTTTGGCTATTTGAAGTTTTTTGCATTTCCATACAAATTTTGAAGTTATTTGTTCTAGTTCTGTGAGGAATACCGTTGGTAGCTTGATAGGGATTGCATTGACTCTATAGATTGTTTTGGGTAGTATACTTATTTTCACAATATTGATTCTTCTAGCCCATGAACACGGTATATTTCTCCATCTATTTGGGTCTCTTTGATTTTTTTCATAGTGTTTTATAGTTTTCTATGCATAGGTCTTTTGTTTCTTGAGGTAGATATACTCCTAAGTACTTTATTCTTTTTGTTGCAATGGTGAATGGTATTGTTTCCTTAATTTCTCTTTCTGTTTTCTCATTGTTAGTGTATAGGAATGCAAGGGATTTCTGTGTGTTAATTTTATATCCTGCAACTTTACTATATTTATTGATTAGCCCTAGTAATTTTCTGGTAGAGTCTTTACGGTTTTCTATGTAGAGGATCATGTCATCTGCAAACAATGAGAGTTTCACTTCTTCTTTTCCTATCTGGATTCCTTTTTTTCTTTTTCCACTCTGATTGCTGTGACCAAAACTTCCAAAACTATATTGAATAGTGGTGAGAGTGGGCACCCTTGTCTTGTTCCTGATTTTAGGGGAAATGTTTTCAATTTTTCACCATTGAGGGTGATGCTTGCTGTGGGTTTGTCATATATAGCTTTTATTATGTTGAGGTATATTCCTTCTATTCCTGCTTTCTGGAGAATTTTTATCATAAATGGATGATGAATTTTGTCAAAGGCTTTTTCTGCATCTATTGAGATAATCATATGGTTTTTATCTTTTAATTTATTAATGTGGTGTATCACATTGATTGATTTGCGGATATTAAAGAATCCTTGAATTCCTGGGATAAAACCCACTTGTTCATGATGTATGATCTTTTAAATATGTTGTTGGATTCTGTTTGCTAGAATTTTGTTAAGGATTTTTGCATCTATGTTCATCAGTGATATTGGCCTGTAGTTTTCCTTTTTTTGTGGTATCTTTGTCAGGTTTTGGAATTAGGGTGATGGTGGCCTCATAGAATGAGTTTGGAAGTTTACCTTCTTCTGCAATTTTCTGGAAGTTTTTGAGTAAGATAGGTGTTAGCTCTTCTCTAAATTTTTGGTAGAATTCAGCTGTGAAGCCATCTGGTCCTGGGCTTTTGTTTGCTGGAAGATTTCTGATTACAGTTTCGATTTCCATGCTTGTGATGGGTCTATTAAGATCTTCTATTTCTTCCTGGTTCAGTTTTGGAAAGTTATACTTTTCTAAGAATTTGTCCATTTCTTCTAAGTTGTCCATTTTATTGGCATAGAGCTGCTGGTAGTAGCCTCTTATGATCCTTTGTATTTCAGTGTTGTCTGTTGTGATCTCTCCATTTTCCTTTCTAATTTTGTTGATTTGGTTTTTCTCTCTTTGTTTCTTAATGAGTCTGGCTAATGGTTTGCCAATTTTGTTTATCTTTTCAAAAAACCAGCTGTTAGCTTTGTTGACTTTGGCTATGGTCTCTTTCGTTTCTTTTGCATTTATTTCTGCCCTAATTTTTAAGATTTCTTTCCTTCTACTAACCCTGGGGTTCTTCATTTCTTCTTTCTCTAGTTGCTTTAGGTGTAGAGTTAGGTTATTTATTTGACTTTTTTCTTGTTTCTTGAGGCAAGCCTGTATTGCTATGAACCTTCCCCTTAGCACTGCTTTTACAGTGTCCCATAGGTTTTGGGTTGTTGTGTTTTCATTTTCATTCATTTCTATGCATATTTTGGTTTCTTTTTTGATTTCTTCTATGATTTGTTGGCTATTCAGAGCATGTTATTTATCCTCCATACGTTTGAATTTTTAATAGTTTTTTTTTTTTTTTCCTGTAATTGAGATCTAATCTTACTGCATTGTAGTCAGAAAAGATGACTGGAATGATTTCAATTTTTTGAATTTACCAAGGCTAGATTTATGGCCCAGGGTGTGATCTATTCTGGAGAAGGTTCCGTGTGCACTTGAGAAAAAGGTGAAATTGATTGTCTTGGCATGAAATGTCCTATAGATATCAATTAAGTCTAGCTGGTTCATTGTGTCATTTAAAGTTTGTGTTTCCTTGTTAATTTTCTGTTTAGTTGATCTATCCATAGGTGTGAGTGGGGTATTAATGTCTCCCAATATTATTGTGTTATTGTTAATTTCCCCTTTCATACTTGTTAGCATTTGCCTTACATATTGTGGTGCTCCTATGTTGGGTGCATATATATTTATAATTGTTATATCTTCTTCTTTGATTGATCCTTTGATCATTATGTAGTGTCCTTCTTTGTCTCTTTTCTCAGCCTCTATTTTAAAGTCTGTTTTATCTGATATGAGTATTGCAGCTCTTTCTGTTGGTCTCCATTTGCGTGAAATATTTTTTTTCCAGCCCTTTACTTTCAGTCTGTATGTGTCCCTTGTTTTCAGGTGGGTCTCTTGTAGACAGCGTATATAGGGGTCTTGTTTTTGTATCCATTCAGCCAGTCTTTGTCTTTTGGTTGGGACATTCAACCTATTTACATTTAAGGTAATTATTGATAGGTACGGTCCCATTGCCATTTACTTTGCTGTTTTGGGTTCACGTTTATACCACTTTCTGTGTTTCCTGTCTAGAGAAGACCCTTTAGCATTTGTTGAAGAGCTGGTTTATTGGTGCTGAATTCTCTCAATTTTTGCTTGTCTGTAAAGCTTTTGAATTTTCCTTCATATCTGAATGAGATCCTTCCTGGGTACAGCAATCTAGGTTGTAGGTTATTCTCTTTCATTACTTTAAGTGTGTCCTGCCATTCCCTTCTGGCCTGAAGAGTTTCTATTGATAGATCAGCTGTCATCCTTATTGGAATCCCTTTGTGTGTTATTTATTGTTTCTCCCTTGCTGCTTTTAATATTTGCTCTTTGTGTTTGATCTTTGTTAATTTGACACTCAGGGCTATGTTCCTGCATTGCTGGAGAATTTGTGTGATATGTCCTGCTCTGGAACTTATTGGCTCTTGGGTGGTGGTTGGTTTCAGTGTAGGTATGGAGGTTTTTGGATGATCCCTTATTACTTAATGTTCCCTGTAGTCAGGAGTTCTCTGGTGTTCTCAGGTTTTGAGCTTAAGTCTTCTGCCTCTGGATTTCAGTTTTATTCTTCCAGTAGCCTCAAGACTTCTCCAACTATATAGAACTGATAATAAAACTTCTAGGTTAATGGTGAAAAGATTCTCCACAGTGAGGGACACCTAGAGAGGTTCACAGAGTTACATGAAGAAGAGGAGTGGGAGGAAGGAGATAGAGTTGAGCAGGAGGAGAAAAGGGGACTCAAGAGGAGAGAGACAGATCTACACAGTACTCTGTTCCCTAAGTGGTCTCCATAGCCCAGAACACCCACAGAGATTCACAGAATTGGATTGAGAAGAGAAGGGGGAGGGAGGAAATAGAAGTGATCTGGGGGATAAGAAGGACAATCAAAAGGGGGAGAGAGCAATCATCACACTCCTGAGTAAAAATGGGTACTGAATGTTGGATTCTTAAATGTCCAAAATTGATATCAAATACTGAAAAACAAAGATTAAAAATCTAGAGTAGAGGCTAGACTCTTAAAAACAAGTGCTTGGACCTGGTGCACTGGGAAGTCCCAGAGGAATCGGGTGGAGAGGGAGGTGGGAGGGGGGATCGGGATGGGGAATACGTGTAAATCTATGGCTGATTCATATCAATGTATGACAAAATCCACTGAAATGTTGTGAAGTAATTAGCCTCCAACTAATAAAAAAATAAATAAATAAATAAATAAAAATTAAAAAAATAAATAAAATCTGTTTATTTAAAAAAAATACAATATTAAAAACAAAAACACAAACACAAAAAATTTAAGAAATATATATGAAGTTTGCTTTAAAAATAGGGTCTTTTTTTTTTTGCAAGGTTATAGTGGGTTATGAAAATGGAAATTAAGGAGTAATAGATGAATAATAGAGGACTTTAAAAAATAAAAGAAAAAAGAAAAAAATAATTAAAAAATAATAATAGTAAAAATATATCTAGGAATTTTTCTGGAGCTGTTGCGGGCAGTGTGGTTTCAGTTCAATTTCAGATAGCTCCCTGTTCCAGCTTACACTTCTCAATAACTATAGACCCCTTCCAGTGTAGTCGGTGTTAACTACAGGGATTTTAATCTGTTGCACCTGCCACTTCTAAAGCGGTTCCCATTGTTTATTTGGATTCTGTTTGCAGGTCTCTACAGTGTCTAATTTCCACCCTGACACAAGTGGGCAGAGGTGGTCTCTTGTTTAGGTTTGCTTGTTCAGTCATGCTGTGGGGAGGGAGGGGCACTGCAGACAAATATCACTGGCGTGTGTGGGGAGCACTCGCAGTGTTCCGGCCACACCGGGTTTGCCCCCGCTCACGGCGTGTGTGCTTTCCCCATCTACGCTGCTCAGGCTCCAGGCTGCTCTACAGGGAGCGGGCCCTGAGTTGCGTGCACTTCCCAGGCCCCAAGCCACTCAGGTTCAGGTTTTCGGGTACTCCACAAAGACGCAGACTCAATTGGGCCTGCGTTTTGTGCCTTCCCTGGCCCAAGCAGCTCAGGCAGCCAGGAGCTCAATGAGCGCCCCGGGTGCAGTGCGCCTTATCCCCTCTGTGGTCCCAGCCTCAGTTTCCACGTGCGCAGGTGTGGTGTGTGCGCCTTGTATCTCTTCTGGGGAGCTGGTCTCTAGCTGCGACCCTCCCGGTGGATGTCAACCATCCAGAATCTCAGGAAGTCTTTGGTTAGAGACTGGAGGCCTGTTTGCAGTTTGGTAGGGGATGCCATTTCTGGGGCCAAGTTTGCCCCTTTCCTCTCCCCCCTGCCTCCTGCCTCTGGCGGGGGATGGGCTGGTCCACAGCCGGCTAGCTCTTCTCTGGAATTTCTCAGTCCTTCCTTTATTTTGTGAACAGCCAGTGGTGTCTTCAGTTAGGGTTTTTTGCACGTTAATTTTTTCTCTCTCTCTTGCTGTCTTACAGTTTAAGTTGCTATCTCATGTTAGCTCTCTCAGATTGCCCTCAGGGTATTCAGGCCCAGTCCTTACCCTAAGCAATGTTGCCCACTCCTCTCCGTTCAGCCCCCACTTGCTGGTGGCAGATGAGAGCGTCTGGGGTACTTTTCTGCTGAGAGTTGCTTTTAGGCATGTAATCTGTGGGTTTTATTTATTTTTCCTCCTGGTTAGGTTGCCCTCTGAGATTTGAAAACTTCCCCCAGACCCGTCAGTGAGAGGGTTTCCTGGTGTTTGGAAACTTCCTCTATTAGGACTCCCTTCCCGGGATGGGTCTCTGTCCCTAACTCTTTTGTCTCTCTTTTTATCTTTTATAATTTGTCCTACCTCCTTTCAAAGACAATGGGCTGCTTTTCTGGGCACCTGATGCCCTCTGCTAGCGATCAGAAGATGTTTTGTGGAGTTTGCTCAGCGTTCAAATGTTCTTTCGATGAATTTGTAGGGGAGAAAGTGGTCTCCCTGTCCTATTCCTCCACCATCTTAGCTCCTCCCCCCAATCATAGACTTTCAATGGACTTGTGATTCATGCTGTTACTATGTATTTTTACTTAGACTCCAAGCTTGGTAGTCATGGGAACTCAGACTTGCTAGGAGCCTGTTTAGGAACTATGTGGAACTAGTGAGTCCTTGTCATAGCTATGCCTCCAAACTATATGGATGGAAGTGATGTTAGCAAGCATGAGGTTTCTAAGAACATAGGTTTGGAATTCCAGTTTGGGAGCAGAGTGGGCCTCTTCCTTTGGTAGTACTAGCTCTTAGCAGACTAGATAAAGCTCTCCAGTGGCTTACTGATGTGGCAATGATTCATTGCTTCTACTGTGGTCAGGACTGTACTCAGGAATGTGAACAGGCACACGTAAGATGGATGCTTCCTCTAGTAGTACTAGAAACTACTAGTTTCTGGGGAACTACTCTGGCAAATCAAACAGAGGTCATGGTGGTATGGAACTAGAAATCAATTCAGGATGCCGTCAGGTCTACCCCTGGTACATCTCCACCCCACTTCGTTGGTAGAACCGGGAGGGACAAGTAAGGCACCTATGTCAGTAAAGGACAGACTAACTCCGGCCAGGGAAGGGAAGCCTCTGTGGAAAGTCTGTCTACAACCCCATCTAGAGCAGGGAAGGACGCCTCCAGAGGAAGGAAGCAAAGGCACTGGTCACCGCTTTTTTCTCCCTTACAGATGGAAGCTCCTCAAAGTTCCAGACTCACGCCCTTAGATTGTGTCCTGAAAAACTGGCATAAGTTTGACCCCCAGAGTTTAGAGAAGACAGGTCTGACTTTGTTTTCCAAATCTGCATGGCCACAATATCCGCCAGAGTGTGGCAGACAATGGCCGGTTGAACGGCCTTTTAATTACAATACTAATTTACAACTAGGCCAGTTCTGTAGAAGACAAGGGAAATGGGTAGAAGTGTCATATATGTTGATTTTTTTCTCTCTGCGAGATATGCCAGACTTATGTCCTAAGGGTACAGATTTGGGTGCAAAGCCTTCAGCTCCCTCCTGTCCTCTTACTCTGCCTCTGCCTCTGTATCCAGGGTTCACAACTGAGCAAGCTTAGGGTCAAGGAATCCCTCCAGGAAGGGTTGCCTCAGTCTCGAGAGAAATTCAAACAACCCCAGGTCCAATGCAGCCTTAGACTACTTTGGTTTCAATAGGGACTCAGACAGTCAAAGTAGAGGAGGCACAGACAACTAAAACTAAGGATGAGACAAGGGTGAGAAAGAGGATGAGGATGAGAAAAAGCAGGTTTCTCTAATCTATCTCTGGAAACATATGTGAAGGGTAACTAGAGGGGCTGAGGAAAAGCCACACAACTTACTGCCTCTTCAGGAGGCCCCCACTGGGAAAAATTACCAATCCATAAAAATCCATAAACCCTTTTCTTACCCAGAGGTACAACAGTTAAAGAGAGATCTGGGAGACTGTCTAGAGGATCCAGAAAAGTACATGGAAGCCTTTATGGGACTAACTTTATGAGTTTACTTGGAGAGATGCAATGTATATCTTGGGACAGACACTGACTCGAGAGCTCGAGTTTTGGGGGGAACTACTGCTTTTGTAGATGAGTGGCTTGAGCGTGAGGCAAGGGGAAAGAAGGAACATAAAATAGCTCTCCTCCCTAGGGGAACCAAGTGGTTCCCATAACAGAGCCAGATTAAGATTATCACAAAGAGAAAGGGATATGGGAGCAGACCCACTTTGTCAATTACATTATTGAAGGGCTTAAGAAAGCTCAAACTATGCCTGTAAATTATGCCAAGTTGGTTAACATAGAACAAGAACAGAAGGAAGCTCCCAGAAAACTCCTAGAGAGACTTTGGGAAGGCATTCTAAAGTTCACTAATATTTTTCCTGAGAGTACAGAGGGAGAGATGATCTCAAAAGATAAGTTTCTCACTCAGTCAGCTACAGATATCAGCCATAAGTTACCAAAACAGGAGTTTGGGCCAAATCAGTGTTTAGAAAAACTGTTGCAACTGGCTCAGACAGTATATTACAGTAGAGAATATGACGAGGAAAAATGACAACAGAAGAGAACCAGAGATAAGGCCCAGGTTCTAGTGATGACTGTGGAAACTGTTATGAATCAGCCTGAAGAGAAAAATTCCCAGAGGAACCCAGGTGAAAAGGGATGGGCTTGCTATTACTGTGGAAAGGAGGGGCGTCTCAAGTGAAGTTGCTCTCAGGCATCTAAGCTGCTCCCAGATCCCTGTCTGGTCTGTAAAGGACCACCCTGGAGGAGAGACTGTCCCCAGAGGTGTAGACCCCAGGGCTCAGGCTCTCATGTCAATTAGGGCTGAAGGTGCCTGGAGGTCCCCACACAAGCTCCCGCCCTATTAACACCCTGGGTATTAATAACTGGGGGGTCAATCAGTCAGTTTTCTTTTGGACACTGGGAAAACTTTCTCTGTGCTCTCTGAAGCCCCGGTCCACTTTCCTCCCAATCCACTACTGTAATGGGACTGTTAGGATGAGCCAAATGCTATTTTTTCAGTTATCCTTCAAGCTGAAACTGGGGTCATCTGCTGTTTTCTCACAAGTTTTTGATTGTGCCAGAGTCTCCCTCACCCCTTCTGGAGAGGGATGTACTAGGCAAGGTCCAGCCCTCTGTTTTCATGAATATGAAGCCTGAACTTTCTCTCCCATTAATTGAGCAAATGTAAATACTAAAGTGTGGGCTGATAGAAAAATGGTGGGTCAAACACAAAATGTTCTTCCTGTCATTATCAACCTCAAAGACCCTCGCTTGTTTCCACATCGAAAGCAGTGCCCACTAAAGGTTAAGGAAGGGTTAAAACCCATCATTGAAAATTTAAGGGGGCAGAGGCTATTAATCTCCTGTAATAGCCCATGAAACACTCCTATTTTGGGTATGAAAAAGTTAAATGATAAACGGAGACTAGTTCAAGATGGAGACTAGCCTCAATAAATGAGGCTGTGGTTCCTTTTACTCATATGCCAGAAACAAATGGATTTTCTTGCTTACAGGTCTGGGTAGAGACTTTTTCTGGATAGATTGAGGCCTTTCCCTGCTGTAGTGAACAGGTTAAGGAAGTTATAACAATTTTAAGCCATGAAATTATTCCCAGGTTTGGGCTGCCAAAGAGCATCCAGAGCGACAGTGGTTTCACCATTCAAGCTGCTGTAATTCAAGGGGTGTCAAAATCTCTAGGAATAGAATATTACTTACACTGTTCCTGGAGACCCCAATCTTTGGGAAAGGTAGAAGAGGCTAATGGCATTATTAAGAGACATCTGTATAAATTAACTCAAGAGACTCAGGACAATTGGCTTAAAGTTCTACCCATAGCTTTAAACAGGGTTCAGACTGCTCCTAAAAAGGAAAGACTGTCCCCCTTTGAATGTATCTATGGTATGGAAGACCCTTCTTATGCACAGACATTGTTATAGACCCTGAAGCCTTAGAATTAACTAACTATGTGACTCAGCTTTCAGCCTTTTAAGAAACATTATGGAAACTCTGGGAGGTGACTCCTGGCCTCTGAGTCAAACAAGCCACTGTTTGAGCGAGGCACCGAGGTCCTGATAAAGTCTTTGGGATCTGGAGGCCAATCTCTCGAGCCCCTCTGGGATGGCCCTTATCAGGTTATTCTTTCTTCTCCCACAGCTGTCAAGGTGCCAGGAATTGATTCCTAGGTGTACCATACTCGAGTTAAAAAGTGGCACCCTAACCAAAAATAAACAATGTCATTTTATGTCTTTCTCCTCTATGCTTTCACCTTTTATTTTTCTGATGGGCTTGATAATCTATGTGGGCCTGCTTCTGCTGACTCCAAAAGTCCTGAGTCTGCCATTTGACCTTCAAGACAACACCTTTCTGTCCTGGGCTCATTCTTACCCTGCATTCCATAATCAGTCTAATCGCTGGGTCTGTAGAGCATGTCCCTCTTCACCAATTGAAAGTTTCCTATGTTCAGGTCCTCCCTTTGCCTGGCCAGGCACTCACTAGGACCGGATCCCTCAGCCACGCTTGTTTGCTCCTAACAGGATCTACTGGATATATGGCTCTTACCTATGGGCATGGCTTCCCCCTGGCTGGATAAGGAGATGGCATCCTAGGTTTACCTTTTACTTGTGACTTCATATTTTCAGAGCTTCCGGAAAAGTCTGCTAATCTGCCACACCTTAAACCTTGCTGGGCAAGATCGGTATTTCACTGGTATGATTATCTGGCTGCAATATTCACTCCCTCCCTGAGAACTACAGATGTTATCCTACGAGTTGATGCTCTGACTAACTTTACTCAACAGGCTTTACAAGATTCTCAAAAAGTTATTTCAACACTGAACAGATACAAATTAGAAAGAAGAGTAGTAAGAGGATGTAAAGTGAATAGTAGGGAGAAAATATTTGAAACAATCAAACCTGAAATTATTCCAGAATGATCAACCATATGAATCATCAGATTGAAGAGCACCTCAATAGATACCTGACACTTTCTTGTCTGAAGAATAGACACCTCATAGTGAAATCACAAAACATCAGGTCAGAGAGAAAATTCTAGAATCTATGAGAGAAAGAAATTCACAGAAAGAAATTTACAGAAGAATAGTACCAGGACAACAAGCTTTTCTTTAGTTATAATGGCTGAAAAAATAAAAGTATATGGTTACTTAAAGCTTATTCCCAGTGACAGCTTACAAAAGAACTATCAAAACGGTACTTCTGTAGGTAAAGAAAAAAGGAATGCAGAAGACAGGAATATGACAAAAATTTAATGATAAGAACACATAAGGGTAAAATGTAATAATCATTTTACTAAGTATTAAGAAAAATAAATAAAATATAAAGAAAATGATAAATATAGGTTTTTGTGGTTAATAATAAATTTAAGCTAAATATGCAAAAATGACATGAAAGTCAGGTGAGAAAAAGTTCATAAGAAACTGGCATATGTTCTGGATATTGCCTTGTTCTGGATAAAAAGCATGGCATTGATTAATATTAACAGTTATTAGGAAAAATATATTAAAGATATGAATGTTAGCAATTAAAAGGAAAAGTAAGAAATATACAATATGCAACCTTAAAGATGAAAAGGGAAGAAAAAAATTAACAAAAGTCAGAAGTGGGTAAAAACAAACAAGAAAAAGAAAATTAGGTCAAAACAAAATGGCCAAAGCAGTCCAAATTGTCAATAAATGCAGCAAATATAAACAGGCTTAGCTACATATTATATGATAAAATATCATCTATATCAGTAAAATCTGAAATTCAGGTATATGCTTCTTTTAGAGTAACAAATCAAAGGACATACAGTAGTTGAGTGTAAAGGGATAAAAAAATAATCACACAATAGTAAATGAAAGTGAAGTCGCTCAGTCATGTCTGACTCTTTGTGACCCTGTGGACGGTAGCCTACCAGGCTCCTCCATCCATAGGATTTTCCAGGCAAGAGTACTGGAGTGGGTTGCTTTTTCCTTCTCCAGGACAATAGTAAGTGCTATCTCATAAATCCTAGTGAAGAAAAGTTAATCACAGATAAATGGTATAAAAGATAAATGATATAAAAAGAAAAATGGTATAAAAAGGGGCAAAGAGAGTCCTTTTTAAGTATTTTTTTAAAGTGTTATTAGGAAGGAAAATTGTTCCTCTACCCTTATAGGCTTTGTCGACTTAAAAAACAAAACAACACAAAAGTACAACTTGAGAGTTGTGAGTTAAATTTTATTTGGGGCAAAAGGAGAACTATAGCCCAGGAGGCAACATCTCAGATAGCTCTGAGAGATTGCTCCAAAGTGGCAATGGGAGAAAGTCAATATGTAAGGTTTTGGTGAAGGGGAGTTCAATGTCATGAAGCACTCATTTTATTTTACAAATGGTTTTTTGTTAGTCATGAAAATCTGATGTCACCATGAAGGGATTTAGTGCTTCTCTAGATAGGAGGAGATGCAAGGGCTGAGATCAGAAAATCTGTTCCTAGAAATGTCCAGCTATCTAAAGACCTGTCCCACCAAATTCCCTGGAGCACAGAGTGCCTCACTCCACCCTGAACTCCCTCAGGGATTGTTAAAGGTCAGCAGCAATAGCAGTATGAGGTTCAGTCTCCATGGAGGCATATGGCAAATGCCTTTTTTGTTCAGTCGTTGGCAATGTTCTTGATAAGTGCTAATTTGTAGTTGACAGCTTTTTAAGTTGACCTATTAAAAATATATCTAAGACAGACTAATAGGAAAAGAAAATTTCATACATACAGGAATCTCACATACATATGAAAGATTCAAAGACAGGTAACTGAGGCATATATGCAATCCTGAGCTACAGAGAAAGTAGACATTGGGAAGGCAGACATTCACAGGAAGATGAGAGGAGCATAGTTTGCTAAACAAATGTTTGTCATGTCATGCACAGACAACTGGACACAGAATGTAGACAAACAGACCCTGCCAGCTCCCCTCAGCTTGCCACACTAGCCCATAATCTTTGTATTATCTTTGGTAATAACTCTCTTCCTGGACTAGGCCCTCAGTCTAAATTCTTTTAGGTAATTAAGGGAGAGGTAAAAGTGTTTATTGAATCCTATCAGTCTTGACCTCCTTCAGCTCAAAATAATCCACATACCAAAAATGTCATAGTTTGGGTTTAAATATTCTTCTCTATTTATGTCAATTCTCCAAACATAAAAACCAAAGGAAAATGACAATTGAAAGCCATTATATACCTTTAGATCTGAGAAAGGAGGAAAAGGGGCAGGGCACATTTAAAAGAATGACATAGCTATTGAGTATGCAACACAAACTGGTTAGAACTGATTAAGGCCCAGATGGCAGAAGATTCGGCTTCCAGTACACCTTGAGCTTCATTATATGCTCATTGTAATACATTAGCATGCTAAATGACACACCCACAGGCCCTATGACTGTTCTGAGGCTGACTATAAAATGCCAAAAAGTGGACAGTGGCCCAGTTCCAGAAAATCTCCACCCTTTCTCCAAAATACTTGTAGTATTGTAATCTTCCTACTATTAGCCTATGAAATTACCCAGCCCATAAAGACTAACAGCTACATATTTTGAGGCCACAATCACTTTTGATATGTACTATTTTCTATCTATGAAGCATGTATCTCTTAGAGCCTCTCATTTTCTGTTATGGCCTACTTAATTTTGGAGCAGAGTCCCCTTGATTGCCCACTTATATCCTTACAAGCATCTTGTATTAGTAAATCTACTTCTTGCCTGTCACTTTGCCCCTTGCTGAATTCATTCTATGCTGAGACATTAAGAAGCTGAGCATCAGTAAGTCCTAAAACCAGGTGAGTGATTTTAAATAAAAGACAGCAGGTTCCAGTTCCAGTCTGAGACCAGGTGTGGAGTTTCAGATCCACTGTCACTCAACAGAAGACAAGAAGCAGTCAATGTATGTATCATTTTTAAACTTCTTGTGGTTGTCAATAAAAACTTTTAATGGATTCAGTTCAGTTCAGTTGCTCAGTCGTGTCTGACTATTTGAGACCCCATGAATCACTGCACGCCAGGCCTCCCTGTCCATCACAAACTCCAAGAGTTTACTCAAACTCATGTCCATTGAGCTGGTGATGCCATCCAACCATCTCATCCTCTGTTATCCCCTTCTCCTCCTGCCCCCAATCCCTCCCAGCATCAGGGTCTTTTCCAATGAGTCAACTCTTCGCATGAGGTGGCCAAAGTATTGGAGTTTCAGTTTCAGCATCAGTCCTTCCAATGAACACCCAGGACTGATCTCCTTTAGAATGGACTGGTTGGATCTCCTTGCAGTCCAAGGGACTCTCAAGAGTCTTCTCCAACACCACAGTTCAAAGGCATCAATTTTTCAGCACTCAGCTTTCTTCACAGTCCAACTCTCACATTCATACATGACCACTGGAAAAACCATAGCCTTGACTAGATGGACCTTTGTGGGCAAAGGAATGTCTCTGCTTTTTAATATGCTATCTAGGTTGGTCATAACTTTCCTTCCAAGGAGTAAGTGTCTTTTAATTTCATGACTGCAATTACCATCTGCAGTGACTTTGGAGGCCCAAAAAATAAAGTGTGACATTGCTTCCACGGTTTCCCCATCTATTTGCCATGAAGTGTTGGGACCACATGCCATGATCTTAGTTTTCTGAAGGATGAGCTTTAAGCCAACTTTTTCACTTTCCTCTTTCAATTTCATCAAGAGGCTTTTTAGTTCCTGTTCACTTTCTGCCATTAGGGTGGTGTCATCTGCATATCTGAGGTTATTGATATTTCTCCCGGTGATCTTGATTCCAGCTTGTGCTTCTTTCAGCCCAGCATTTCTCATGATGTACTCTGCATATAAGTTAAATAAGAAGGGTGACAATATACAGCCTTGACATACACCTTTTCCTTTTTGGAACCAGTCTGTTGTTCCATGTCCAGTTCTAACTGTTGCTCCCTGACTTACATACAGGTTTCTCAAGAGGTGGGTCAGGTGGTCTGGTATTCCCATCTCTTTCAGAATTTTCCACAGTTTATTGTGATCCACACAGTCAAAGGCTTTGGCATAGTCAATAAAGCAGAAATAGATATTTTTTCTGGAACTCTCTTGCTTTTTTGGTGATCCAGCAGATGTTGGCAATCTGATCTCTGGTTCCTCTGCCTTTTCTAAAACCAGCTTGAACATCTGGAATTTGTTGGTTCACGTATTGCTGAAGCCTGGCTTGGAGAATTTTGAGCATTACTTTACTAGCATGTGAGATGAGTGCAATTGTGCGGTAGTTAGAGCATTCTTTGGGATTGGAATGAAAACTGACCTTTTCCAGTCCTGTGGCCACTGCTGAGTTTTCCAAATTAGCTGGCATATTGAGAGCAGCACTTTCACAGCATTGTCTTTCAGGATTTGAAATAGCTCAGCTGGAATTCCATCACTTCCACTGGCTTTGCTCATAGTGATGCTTTCTAAGGCCAACCTAACTTCACATTCCAGGATGTCTGGCTCTAGGTGAGTGATCACACCATTGTCATCATCTGGGTCATGAAGATATTTTTTGTACAGTTCTTCTGTGTATTCTTGCCACCTCTTCTTAATATCTTCTGCTCCTGTTAGGTCCATACCATATCTGTCCTTTATTAAATTCATTTTTGCATGAAATGTTCCCTTGGTATCTCTAATTTTCTTGAAGAGATCTCTAGTCTTTCCCATTCTGGTGTTTTCCTCTATTTCTTTGCATTGATCACTGAGTAAGGGTTTCTTATCTCTTCTTGCTATTCTTTGGAACTCTGCATTCATATGGGTATATCTTTTCTTTTCTCCTTTGCTTTTCACTTCTCTTCTTTTCACAGCTATTTGTAAGACCTCCTCAGACAACCATCTTGCCTTTTTGCATTTCTTTTCCATGGGGATGGTCTTGATCCCTATCTCCTATACGATGTCATGAACCTCCATCCATAGTTCACCAGGCCATATGTCTATCATATTTAGTCCCTTAAATCTATTTGTCACTTCCACTGTATAGTCATAAGGGATTTGATTTAGGTCATACATGAATGGTCTGGTGGTTTTCCCTACTTTCTTCAATTTAAGTCTGAATTTGGCAATAAGGAGCTCATGATCTGAGCCACAGTCAGCTCCCCGTCTTGTTTCTGCTGATTGTATACAGTGTCTCCATCTTTGGCTGCAAAGAATATGATCAATCTGATTTTGGTGTTGGCCATCTGGTGATATCCATGTGTAGAGTCTTCTCTTGTGTTGTTGGAAGAGGGTGTTTGCTATGACCAGTGCGTTCTCCTGGCAAAACTCTATTAGCCTTTGCCCTGTCTCATTCTGTACTCCAAGGCCAAATGTGCCTGTTACTCCAGGTGTTTCTTGACTTCCTGCTTTTGCATTCCAGTCCCCTATAATGAAAAGGACGTCTTTTTTGGGTGTTAGTTCTAAAAGGTCTTGTAAGTCTTCAGAGAACCATTCAACTTCAGCTTCTTCAGCATTACTGGTTGGGGCATTGGCTTGGGTTACCATGATATTGAATGGTTTGCCTTGGAGATGAACAGAGATCATTCTGTCATTTTTGAGATTGCATCCAAGTACTGCATTTTGGACTCTTTTGTTTACCATGATGACTACTCCATTTCTTCTAAGGGATTCCTGCCCACAGTAGTAGATATAACAGTCATCTGAGTTAAATTCACCCATTCCAGTCCATTTTAGTTTGCTGATTCCTAGAATGTCGACATTCACTCTTGCCATCTCCTGTTTGACCACTTCCAATTTGTCTTGATTCATGGACCTAACATTCCAGGTTCCTATGCAATATTGCTCTTTACAGCATTGGACTTTGCTTCTATCACCAGTCCCATCCACAACTGGATATTGTTTTTGCTTTTGCTCCATCCCTTCATTCTTTCTGGAGTTATTTCTCCACTGATCTCCAGTAGCATATTGGGCATCTACTGACCTGGTGAGTTCCTCTTTCAGTATCCTATCATTTTGCCTTCTCATACTGTTCATGGGGTTCTCAAGGCAAGAATACTGAAGTGATTTGCCATTCCCTTCTCCAGTGGACCACATTCTGTCAGACCTCTTTACCACAACCGGTCCGTCTTGGGTGGCCCCACACGGTGTGGCTTAGTTTCATTGAGTTAGACAAGACTACTGTCAGTAATTACTTTTTAAAGTTTGGTTTGAAAGAGAGCCAACGTTACATTATTTTACATAATAAACAGCTTATAATTTATTAATATTATTAGATAAAATCTGTTGGGTTCTTTTTATTTCATTTCAAAACAGCATTTTATTTGTTACTATGCAATTCATAGTCCTTGTAAAGTCCTGAAAAATATAATATTAAAAATATATAATAATCAGTTTTAATCCTTACACATAAAGATAATTATTGTTAATATTTTGACTTATTATTTTTAAAAAATAGTGGTGATTATGATAGTAATTATGAACTTATTGTGTTCTTGGTATATATCAATGATTATTGACTATAGCTGCTATATTATTTAATACTTACAGTAATATTATCATCCCTACAATATAGGCATGGATATGTTAATAAGCACAATTAGGAATAGAAACCATTTAATATGATATAGCAGGAATCCCAGCTATCATCTACACTGGGATTTAGAAATATTGTATGTTTCTTACAAATAACCAGAGCCATCTTACCAGAAATGTATGGTCATATACATACATAATGTAATATATACAAACATATATACACATACATACATACATATGTGTATGCTAGTGTATGTGATTTTGTGACATAATAGGAATTTATGTTTGGTGACAGTTCATGGCCAGACTTCCTAAAAGCCTTGTCATTTCCTAAGTGATAAGAACTATATGTTCATTACAGCACTATTTACAATAGCAGGGACATGTAAGCAATCTAAATGCCCATCAAAAGATGAATGGGTAAAAAAAGATGTGGTTCATACATACAATGAAATATTACTCAGCCATAGAAAGGAACAAACTTGAGTCATTTGTAGTGATGTGAATGGACTTAGAGCTTGTCACACAGAGTGAAGTAAGTCAGAAAGAGAAAAACAAGTATTAACATGTGTATCAAAGGTACAAAAGTGGTTCAGGTGAGCCTATTTGCAGCACAAGAATAAAGACACAGATGTAGAGAATGGACATGTGGATGCAGAGGTGGAAGGGGAGGGTGAGCCAAATTGGAAGAGTAGAAATGACATATGTACACTACTGTGTGTAAAATAGATGGCTAGTAGGAAGCATGCTCTATAGCACAGGGAAGTCAACTAGGTGCTCAGTAATGACCTAGAGGGGATGGGATGGAGTGGTTGGAGGGAGGTGCGAGAGGGAAGGGATATATGTATGCATGTACTGGGTGCTAGCACACCCAGGGAGGGAATGGAAGCTCTGTATCCCGTTTCCAAACCCTGCCCAATGCATCTATTCTATTTGACTGTTTGTGAGTTACCTCCTTTGTAGGAAATGGATAATTTTAAATAAATTGGTTTCCTGAGTCTGAAGTATAGGAAATCCAGACTTGTGATTGGAATCTAAAGTGGGAGGAATCTTGTGAGACATGAGCCCTTAAGCTGTGAGATCTGATTTTAACTCTACGAAGATAGAGTCAGAATTAAATTGATTGTTAGACACCCAGTTATTGTCCAAGAATTGGAAAACCTACACAATTTGTTGGGAGAATTTGTTGAACTGAAACAGATGGACTGCTGGGTATGTCTCCAGCAAAGACAGGTTTACCTGTGGTCAGCAGAACGTTGCAGTTCAGGGTCTGCAGTCATGTTCAGTCACTAGGAAGGCTCTGCCCAGCAAGGGAAAGAGAAGACTTTTATAGACAGGAGAAGGAAATTTGGAGGGCTATCTTAAACAAATAGTCCATGACTTTTCATTGGTTAAATCCTTGCTAGGAAAGAAGTCTTTCACCTTCCTGTTGAGCTCTGCTATTGTGGCAGGTGTGAGAGCTTCCTGTTCTGGTTGCCAGTCTTTATTTAACTGAGGTGTCTATGAATTTTTTACAAAGTGTTGACAGTAGTAGAAAGGAAACAATATTTTTCCTTTTAATATGTGTGTGTGTGTGTGTTGTGTGCATGTGTGACTTTAAAAACTCTAGGAAAAGAAATGCATCTTAATGAAGATAGTTTGTCATTAAAATCTTGTTTTAGTTAATGAAATCTCAGTCATTATTTATTTATTTATTTTTAGTGAAAGCAGCGATTCAAAAAACAAGATGGGTTCTGATGTTTAGATACTTCTCCAAAGTCTGATGGGAGCCCAGGAAATGAGTGGATGTGATAGTAAAGGAAAGGGATCCTGGCTATGGATAAAACAAAGAAAGCAAAAGAGCCATTTCACAAATACTTTTTTCACTTTGTCACACTTGATTGGCTTTAAATGGTGCTATTTACTTCACCAAATACTATGAAGCTAGTTATTTTTGGACTTTTAATTAAAATACTTTTTAGCAAATGGCAAACACACTCACAAACAGTGATATGCATATTTATGCAGGACCAAATACTTTATATTGTCTGCATTTTAAACTGCCATTACAGGATTAATCACTTTGCTAATAGAAACAGAGAGGATACACTCTAAATATTATTTGACAAATATTTTCAGTTTGTGAACATCTTTAAGGAAGGAATGGGACTACATGTATACATATACAAGTTCAACTGTAATATAATTCCAAGTTAGTCATAAAATTGCAGCTTTCAAAGTTGTAGCTTATACATACAATTGAAACTTTATTTTTATATTAATTATTGAAACACATGAGTAAGGTGCCATTATTATCTTATGTTTCTCAGTAACATTTTCTGCTTTCTCCTAAAAGAATTAGTATATTGAGAAAAAGATTCAGGAAGAATTGTTTGAATGTTTTTCAAAGTACTTTAATAAATAAATCAGCTTAGATTTCGCTTAGAATAGGCCAATCTTTAAATTATCTACCACTTTCCTGTGTACTATGTATGTATATATGTGTTAGTTGCTCAGTTGGGTCCAACTTTTGTGATTCTATGGACTGTAGCTCACCAGGCTCTTCTGTCCATAGTATTCTCCAGGTAAGAATCCTGGAGTGGGTAGCCATTCCCTTCTCCAGGGGATCTTCTTCTGACCCAGGGATCACACCTGGGTCTCCTGCATTGCAGGTGGATTCTTTACCATCTGAGCCACCAGGGAAGCCCCTTGTATTATAAAATATACTAATATATTTTCTAATAATAATATGCTCATAGTATAAATATACCATGGTTTATATTTACGTCTGCATATCATTAAAATAGTACTATCTAATAAAGTAGCATGCCAGTGGTGTAAATACTGACATATAGATATTAAGATATGTTTTGGGTTCAGTTGTATCCCTCTAAAATTCATATGTTGAAATTCTAAACCCTAGTACCTTAGAATGGGATATTATATGGAAACAGGGTTATTGTAATCAGTTGAGATCATACTGAAGTAAAATGGGCCTTAATTCAATGTGCTGCTGTTGGCTTTATAAAAAGGGGAAATTTGCATTCAGATACTCCCACAGGGAGAATGCCATGTGAAATAAAGATAGAGACTGGTGAAGCTTTTACAAGCCAAATAGTCCCAAAGATTTCAGTAAGTTACAAGAGGCATGGGACAGATTTTTCCCCACAGGCTTTGAAAAGAACCAATGCAAATGATAATTTTGATCTTGGGCTTTTAGCATCCAAAACTGTGAGACAATACATTTTTGTTGTTTAAGCCATTCAGTTTGTAGTACTTTTTAACATCAATCTTAGCAAATAGTATATTTTATACAATTCTACGTAATATATAAAACATACTTATCCAATACTATATCTATACTGATATATATGTACTTAATATAAAATGCAGAGTCACCATTCTGAAAGATGCAAACATTTCTAAGATAAAAATGCAGTTCATAGGCTAAATAAGACATGCTGTTGTTATTTAGTAACTTAGTTGTATCTCACTCGTTTGCAACCTCATGGACTATAGCCTACCAGGATCCACTGTCCAAAGGTCCCAGGCATCCCTGGGAAATGAAATCGGCTGCAATTTCCTACTCTAGGGGGTGTTCCCGACCCAGGGATTGACCTGCATTTCCTGATTGGCAGATGAATTCTTTACCACTAAGCCACCTGGGAAGTCAAATGAAACATAGTTTTATTTTATTCTAATAATCCACATGCACAATCTTTAACTGTAATTGCACTTTGATTGATGTGAATAATGTTTATATAAGCATAATAGCTTGTAGAAAAGTCAAAGTTGGAAGTGCCTTTTTAGATTATTTAATCCAGCGTCTGTGTCACTACTGTAAAGTTCCCTATACCATCCTTGACTGAAAGCCAATTAGTTTCTTTCACAGGAACAGACAGAAAAGGGTGTGATGTCTTGCCTAAAGGCACAAGGGAAAAGTTGAGAAGAGGAAGGGAAATTGGACTGAGTTGAAACATGGACAAGAAAGACAAATTTCCCCAAAGCCAGAGTACAGTGAGTGCGAGAGGAAAGTGGGAAGTTGGCTGGAGAAGCTGGCCTAGCCAGTTTGTGAAGTATCTCATGTACTAAACAAGGGAGCCTTGACTAGCCTTTGGGGGATGGGGACTTTTTAGAACATTAATGCCTAAGAATAAATTCTCCTATTATTCTTAAAAGTTATATATCTTAGGAAGCTCACATGTGTAAAAAAAGAAAACGAAGGTGCTTTGGAAAAAGATAAGAATGCAGGCAGCTGCATCAATAATAGAATGCTTATTTAGTATCAAATAATTTGCAGTTCCTCATTTGGTATCTTTTGACTAATGGACTTTATTTATCCTGAACACAGAGTCTTATTTTGAGGATCAAAAACCACTCCTTTATAAATTTGATTTCTATTCTTGTACTATACAGGAAATCAGAGAGCTGTGTACTTAGCTTATATTGTATTAATTCCCCATTCTTTCAATCATTCAAAAATCAGTATTAAATGACTGTTCTAAGCCAGACACCATTCTTGGGGCTGGGTAATAGTAGTGGCATAATAGCCAAGATTTGCTTCTTAGGCCACATTGTATTGTTTTTGGAAAGGAGAGGAGTAAGTAACATAGAATAAAAAGAAAATATGTATACTAATCACTATCAGATGTTAAGTTCTGGGAAAATGATAAAACAATATTATAGTAGAGAGACTGTGTGGAGGGAGGTCACTTTCAACAGAGTCAGTGAGGAAGTTGTCCAAGAAAGGGTAATGTTAGGCAGTGGCCTGAATGAACTGACTGAGCCGTGAATGGGTAGATCTGGAGGTGAAAGTGATTGCAAAACATGACCTTCTACTGAATGAGGTTTGTTTGAACATGGGAAACAAGTGCAGCGTTTTCCCAGTTTACCAGGCCCGAGCACTTGTCTCATGCATCCAACCTGGGCTGGCAATGTATGACAAAACCTACTACAATATTGTAAAGTAATTAGCCTCCAACTAATAAAAATAAATGAAACAACAACAACAACAACAAAAAAAGAAGTGCAGCATTTAAGAAGCTTAGTGAGAAAAGCTGAGAAGATGCTAGCTATAAAATAATATCTGAGATTTAGGTAAAGGCTACTTCAGATAGAGCTTTGTAGAACCCAATTAAGAGATCAGACTATGCCACATGTAATAAAATACCATTTGAGAATTTGGGGAAAGAAGGATGTGATTTACATATTATTAAGGTCTCTCTAACCTTCAGGAAGAGAGAGAATGGTCCAGGAGCAAGAGAACAAATAGATGTTTTTAGCAGTGTGAGCTTTTTGGAGAATCACAAAGTTCTTTTTCAATGTCCTTAGGAAAACAAATAATCTTTTTTAAACACAAAGAAGAGTCAAACATTTCCCAAGCAATTAGCTTGTATTTATTTGATAGATGATTATAGATCACTTTACTGATTACTACATTTTCTTTCTGGACTGCAAGTAAAATGTGAGGAATTCTATGTAGTCTTTTACATGCAATAGCCTAATAATTGGTAACTCTTAACTGAAGTTCTATCCTTCTTTTCTGCTTTCCTTACCTCTTTCATTTATATGCAAACTTTTGTTACACTGTATACATTGTATAGTGCATTGCTCTTTGGTATTCGAGATATGACTTAGGAATTAGTCTTTAATCTTGTTTGATTGGCTATTTTTCATCTGAGTAAGTTTAAGTGGAGAAAGTCATGGTCTGATGATAAATAAATTAATCATTAAAAATTAGATAGATCTTCAAATATCCTAGACATATGTCAAAGCATATTCTGTACATCACATTAATTTCAATGAACATAATAGATTTTTGTGTTGTGCAGTCATATTTATGATTTTAAAGACAAAATAACATTTTAATAAATATAAAAGACTACTCAAACGCCAAATCCTAAGTCCTTAATAGGTAGAAAGTAATTTAAAATCAGAAATTACAGTTCAGTGTTTTTATCACAATTACAAGGAATGTTATATTGACTTTTATAAGTATTTTCATAATTTGCATATGTATGTGACTTATTTCAGAGATCTTTCTCATGCTATAAGCTACATATGTTACCAACACTGATTTATGAAGCATTTTCTGTGACTTTCTTAACATGTTAAAATTTTATGACATTTGCAGATTTTATTATATATGCATGCAGATACATACACAAATGTACTTACCATATTTAATATCATGACTCAGTTTTAACATTTTTATGTTAAATGACCTTTGAAAGTATATATATATATATACATATAATGATTGTGATTTTTTAGTAAAGTTTTAGAACTGTAACCATTCCATAGAAGATAGTAGAAAATGTGCTTAACTGGAAATTCTAGATCAAGCTTTAAAAGTAAGAAAATAAGTGTCAAGAAAATCTACTGTGATTGTTCATAAATCAGTGTGTAGAATTAAAAATGTGACAGTGTTCTAAGTTAGACTTCATGAAAAGCCTGTACAGTCTTGAGAGCATGTCTTGACATTTCAAGTATATGCAGCAACTCATTCTATATAAATGCCCTACTTCTCAAGACAGCAGCTCAAATATGTTGTATATCAGGAAAACATCTGCAAGGCTGCTTGCTTTCTGCAAAATTCTGTATTTGCCAATGAAAGACAGATCAAACTATTCAAAACAGAACATAGCCCTAAAAGACAGAAATAAAATTGGGATAAAACATCTTAATGATTATATGCTATTCAAAGGTCACATATTATGTCAACATCTTTAATAAAAATGTGCTTTAGCAATGGATGATTATTTTTTGCAAGCATTCTGATTTTATAGTGCATAAAATGCAATCCAGTGATGTATAGTTTCTATTTGCACCTAACAATGTGAGAAGATGGTATAACATTTATGTTTATACAGGTGCCTAGTGATGTCTCATATAATATTTCATTAATTATTAATTACTTTATTAAATAATTAATGTTAATGTTTTAATATTTGATGTGAATTGCCATTACATTTTAATAAAAATATCATGAATTGATATTTATAAATATCTTATTTTCAAATGAGAGATTTATGCAAACAAAATTTAGCTTATATGTTTAACTACTAAGTTGCATACTTAGGGCTAGAACTGACCTATCTTGGTCAGTGTTCTCTGATTGAGACTCATTGCGTTAAAGAAAATCCTTTGTTAAAAGTTGAACCTTTGAGGTCCTCTTTACTGTTTGTCTTTCTCAAAGATATCACTCTGTTAAACAAAACTTATAAGCAAACGTACCTTCTACTAAGTACAGTCATCTTCTAGACAGCAAGCTATTTCTTCCTGTTTTCTCTGAGACTTTCCTCCACTATTATCCTTTCTCTGGATAACAATCATGCCTAAAACTGAAGGAATCATGTATTCTCAGAGCTGAGAACTCTGTTTCTTCTGTCCTACCTCCTACCCTTCAATCACTCCTGACACATTCCCTTTTTTCTGTTTCAAATTCTCCTATTTTCCTTTGTGTGTGACTTTCATTTTGAAACATTACATTTAGAGAAAATTTGCAGAAATACAAGAAATTCCTGTACTGTCCTTACACAATTCAGAAGTTGTTTACATTTTGCTTTATTTCCTTTATTATTCTCTCTTTCTTACACACAAACATATTCTTCTGGAGCATGTAAGTTGACATTGATCCCTTTTGGCCTAAATATCTCAATCTATATTTTTTAAGAATAAGGAAATTCTCTGACACATCTATATTACATTATCAAAACCTGGAAAATTGCCACTATTGCATTATACCAGTCTAGGCTCATTTTGTCAGTTGTCCCAATAATGTATTTAATATCTATTTTACCCTATTTCAAAAATGAATTCAAGGCACTGCATTTGTTGTATTTACCTGCCTTAGGTCTTTAGGTTCCTTGTCGCTGGAACATATGATAGCTTAGTCTTTGTTTTTCTTGATGTTGATATTTTTGAAGACTACAGTGGGCCAGTGATTTTGTAGAATGCATCTTGGTTAAGGTTATCAGATATATCCTTATGATTTGACCCAGACTAGGCATAGAGTGTTGCATTTGATACCCATGTCAAACCACAGAAAAATTACCTCATTCCAAAGAGTTCTTTCATGGCTCTTGCTAGTGAACCACCTCAATTCCTTATCTAGAGGAAAAAAGAAAATTATGTTTTTTCACAGTATCCTTGTTCTGCATGTTCTTGAACTTTCTATTTATAATTTTCTAATAAGTTGTTAAGATTTCTTTCCTTTTCTTCTGCTTTTCTCCCAGTTTTTTGTCTATTTTCTTTAAATACACATATTTAAAATACATATACTTGCCACATGGAACATGGAATCTTAGTTCCCAGACCAGGGATCAAACTCAAGTTGCCTGTAGTGGAAGCACAGAGTCCTAACCACTGGACCACCAGGGAAGTCCCTAAAAGTATCTTTAATGGGCAGAAGTATTTAGTTTCAGTGAAGTTTAATTGACTTTATTTTATTCTTTGATTATTTTTTCTGTGTCTGATCTAAGGATACTTAGCTTAACCCAAAGTTGCAAAATTAAGAGTCTAGATTTCCCTGCTCCACTGTATATTTAGTTTTTCTAGCACCATTTATTAAAAAAAAAAAAAAAAAACAACAACCCATACTTATTGAATTGCTTGGTTGCTATTGTATAAAATCAATGTATGAGCCTGTTGGTCTTTATTAACATATACTGTTTGTACCAATTGTTATTTAGTTACCCTTATTTGATTTTACCTTAACTTTACCCTGAATCTTGAAGTCAAGTTCCCCAAATTTATTCTCTGTCAAGATTTGTCTGTACTTACTAGGTTCTTAGTATTTCCATATAAATTTTATGATCCGCTCATCACTTGCTATTATGTTATACAAAAACCAAAACCCCCAAAACTTATTGGTAGTAGGATTGAGACTGAGGTGAACTTGCAGATCATTTTGGAGACTCAGCCTTCCCATCCATAAATATGATATATCTCTCCATCTTTTAGGTCTCTTTAAATTCATCTTAGCAGTAATTTGTAGATTTTAAAATAGAGAACTTTTACATCTACAACCTAATTTTTTTCAAGATATTCGTGTTTGCAATATTTGTAAGTTCATTTTAAATTATATTTTGTATTATATATTTGTATAATTATAGAAATTATATGGATTCTTTTATATTGACTTGTATCCCACAAACTTGCAGAACCTAAAGTTCTCATTGCTGTTTTCTGGATCTCTTAGGATTTATATATTAGGATTTCATATAAATAATTCTGAGTACGATAGTTATATTTCTTTCATTTTAATCATTATTCCCCTTTATTTATTTGAATTTGTTTTTCTTGTCTTTTCTCGTGTTAACTTAGGCCTGAAGGCAATGGCACCCCACTCCAGTACTCTTGCCTGGAAAATCCCATGTATGGAGGAGCCTGGTGGGCTGCAGTCCATGGGGTCTCACAGAGTCGGACACAACTGAAGTGACTTAGCAGCAGCAGCAGTAAAAATTTTAATAGAAGTGTTGAAGACTATCTCCTTTTCTTGTTTATAATATTTGAGAGGAAAACACTAAATCCTCAGGACCAACTATGTTTGATATAGCTTTTTATGGATGACTTTTGTTTCATTTTTTATTTTGCTGAATTTTAAAATTATACGTATGTGTGCAATTTTTGCATATGACTCCTTTATATCTATTGAGGTGATCATATAAGTATGTTCATCTTTTTTTCCTGCTAATGTCGTGACTTACTGATTAATTTTCCAGAGTTAGCATCTTTATATTCCTTGGATAAGCATAATTTGAACATTCTGTATTATATTTTATTAGATATTGATAAATTTATTTACTTATATTTCCAAAAGTTTTCTCATCTATACTTATGATGAATATTTGTAATTTTTGGATGATGTTTTTGTCATATTTTGATATCATAAAAGGAACTAAGACATAGTCTCACTTCCTCTATACCTCTACTATACCTCACTATACCTCTACTAAATTTAAGTAAATTTGATTTTATTTCTTTTTTGATAGATTTCATCAGTGAAGTTATCTGTGTCTAGATGTAAAAAAGCAAAGTGGCTGTCTGAGGAGGCCTTACAAAGCACTGTGAAGAGAAGCAAAAAGCAAAGGAGAAAAGGAAAGATATTTCCATTTGAATGTGGAGTTCTAGAGAAAAGCAAGGAGAGATAAGAAAGCCTTCCTCAGTGATCAGTGCAAAGAAATAGAGGAAAACAACAGAATGGGAAAGACTAGAGATCTCTTCAAGAAAATTAGAGATACCAAGGGAACATTTCATGCAAAAATGGACTCAATAAAGGACAGAAATGGCATGGACCTAACAGAAGCAGAAGATATTAAGAAGAGGTGGCAAGAATACACAGAAGAACTGTACAAAAAAGATCTTCATGACCCAGATAATCACGATGGTGTGATCACTGACACTCACCTAGAGCCAGACATCCTGGAATGTGAAGTCAGGTGGGCCTTAGGAAGCATCACTATGAAGAAAGCTAGTGGAGGTGATGGAATTCTACTTGAGCCATTTCAAATCCTAAAAGATGATGCTGTGAAAGAACTGAAAGTAATTAGCATCCAACTAATTAAAAAAAAATTAAAAAAAAAAAAAAAAGAACTGCACTCAATATGCCAGCAAATTTGGAAAACTCAGCAGTGGCCACAGGACTGGAAAAGGTCAGCTGTCATTCCAATCCCAAAGAAGGGCAATGCCAAAGAATGCTCAAGCTACTGCACAATTGCACTTATCTCACACACTAGTAATATAATCCTTAATATTCTCTAAGCCAGGCTTCCGCAATACCTGAACTGTGAACTTGCAGATGTTCAAACTTGTTTTAGAAAAGGCAGAGGAACCAGAGATCAAATTGCCAACATCAGCTGGATTATCAAAAAAGCAAGAGAGTTCCAGAAAAACATCTATTTCTGCTTTATTGACTATGCCAAAGCCTTTGATTGTGTGGATCACAATAAACTGTGGAAAATTCTGAAAGAGATGGGAATACCAGACCACCTGACCTGCCTCTTGAGAAACCTATATGCAGGTCAGGAAGCAACAGTTAGAACTGGACATGGAGCAACAGACTGGTTCCAAATAGGAAAAGGAGTATGTCAGGGCTCTATATTGTCACCCTGCTTATTTAACTTATATGCAGAGTACATCATGAGAAACACTAGGCTGGATGAATCACAAGATCAAATCAAGTTTTCTAGGAGAAATATCAATAACCTCAGATATGTGGATGACAGCATCCTTATGGGAGAAAGTGAAGTAGAACTAAAGAGCCTCTTGATGAAAGTGAAAGAGGAGACTGAAAAAGTTGGCCTAAAGCTCACCATTCAGAAAGCTAAGATCATGGCATCTGGTCCCATCACTTCATGGCAAATAGATGGGGAAACAGTGGAAACAGTGACTGACTTTATTTTCTGGGCTCCAAAATCACTGCAGATGGTGACTGCAGTCATGAAATTAAAAGACGCTTACTCCTTGGAAGAAAAGTTATGACCAACCTAGACAGAATATTAGAGAGCAGAGACATTATTTTGTCAACAAAGGTCCATCTGGTCAAGGCTATGGTTTTTCCAGGAGTCATGTATGGATGTGAGATTTGGACTATAAAGAAAGCTGAGCACCAAAGAATTGATGCTTTTGAACTGTGGTGTTGGAGAAGACTCTTGAGAGCCCCTTGGACTGCAAGGAGATCCAACCTGTCCATCCTAAAGGAGATCAGCCCTGGGTGTTCATTGGAAGGACTGATGCAGAAGGTGAAACTCCAATACCTTGGCCACCTGCTGTGAAGATGTGACTCATTTGAAAAGACCGTGATGCTGGGAAAGATTGAGGGCAGGAGAGGAAGGGGACAACAGAGTGTGAGATGGTTAGGTGGCATCACCGACTCAATGGACATGAGTTTGCGTAACTCTGGGAGTTGGTAATGGACAGGGAGGCCTGGTGTGCTGTGGTTCATGGGGTTGCAAAGTGTTGGACACCACTGAGTGACTGAACTGAACTGAACTGAACTGAGAGCTTTGGTTGTGGGATAATTTTAATACCTTGAAAGTAAATAAGAATAAATGTTTCTGCCATCAGACTGGTGTTAATTTAGTTTATCTGCCTATTTTTTGTATTCCAAGCTTGTTATAACTACTAAGTTTGGAGATTGTGTAGATTTGAATGTTCCTTGAACCTGGAAAAATTTCCTGTACTTGTCTTCTACTCTTTATTAACAGCACTTTGATCATCTTTAGGTTTTGTGTTCTGGAACTGTTCCTATTAAAGCATAATCATGTCATATGTAGATGAGAAGAGTTGATATCCTTTTGCTGTTACACATTTATTCTTTTATGAAAAAAATCATTAAAGTTATTAAGAAGATACTTATGTAGTTCTTTTACATAGAGAAGTAGTTTTCTTGGAAATGAGAAAATGTAAAATTTTCCAAGTAAAACTCACTATAAATGAGTAAGTTTTAAGAAAGAACTAAGCTGAGATAGTCTTACTTTTGACTTCACCTTACATTGTACAACTTTATGAGGCATGAATAATACATTGATCAGCTTATTTTTAAGAGTGTGGTGTTTTAAAATCTGCTATAATAATAGAATTCCTATCAAGCCAATATAAAATTTTGAACAAGTGTGAACACACTACAAAAGAATACAATTAACCCATTTTGTATTTTTCCATGTTTAGATAGAAATGAAGAAATTTGGCTGGGAATAAGAAAAACTATTTTGTTGGTTTATGTAATAAAACAAAAATTATTGGTACTTGCCAATTATTGTTAAAAAGCAGTCTAATGGTATGAATGCATATGTGAAAATGTGACATACAGAAAGACTAAGATATGTGGTAACAAGGTGTCTGTAAGCATGCCAATCAGAAATAGTTTACCTTTTGTCAGTTTGCTACTTATTGAATCTTATAAATCAATGTAGATTAACCTTTTTCTCAAGGTTGCCTGCTGTTTTAAAAATTGTTGCATTTTAATTTCATAAAATATCAAAAATGTCTCATATTATATTATCTCTACCCATTGTTCACTGTTTTAGAGATAATATTATGCATTATTCATTTTTATACTTCTGGCTCTTTCTCAAGTAGTGCTCATTATATATGCTCTTTGGAAATATTTAAACTGAATGGATTAAAATAATTTAGAAATATGAAAGTTATTGCTCAGCCATTAATGGACATACATTTCTCAAAAAACCCCAAATAATCTACCTTTGGAAAGTTATGTTGCCCTCCAATCTGAGTAACTTCTGGTGCTTCCATCAAGCAATCTCTAGTGTATGAAGAATTAATAGAGGCTGTATAATCTTAACAAAAATGTTTTACTCACATCTGACCACAGAAGATCTAAATTTATCTCTGTGGTTTGTCTGATCTCTTTCTGAACATTGATGAGAAAACAGCCCATTTCAAAATGTCTAAAACATGACATTCCAGGCCTTACAAGATTTTGTTCCTCTGCATTACTTTATCATTATTTGGAAGATTGGAATTATTTTCTAACCAGCAAAATTTTCTTATTTATCAATATTTCTCTTGAAATGATTCTCATTTTTTTCAAATCAACCTGGTTGCCTCTTTTCTTAGCATTACAGTGTATTTGAAGCAGATTGAATAACATTCCCAGAAACAAATATATTGGATTCTATTGTGTTTTTTTGTTTGTTTGTTTTGTTTTTCTTTTCAAGATATTGAGTAGAAAGTTCACTCTACTGTTTCTGATAGTGACTCTTTCATTTAGAGGTGCAGGCAAAATAAAATTTACTAGGCTTTTGGCATCTGGGATAGTATTGCTATAATTGTATTCCCAGTGTTTGTCTTCAGATAATTTTTCCAGTAAGATGCCACAAATTGAAGAAACCAGGATCCTATTCACTTAAAAATGATACTAGATTGTCTTCATGATATTTGACCACAAAATTTGTGATCAATAATCTTTTTTATATAAATGTCAGAGATTATACTCTTACTAGAAAACCAAATATGACCAGTAGATCTTTTTTTTAACAAATAAGGAAAAACATTTTTAGGCAGTGATCTATTGTTGGGTTATTGGCATAAATGATATGAAATATTTAAATGATATGAAATATTTTATAGTTGATGAATTGCACTCTATCACCTGTAATACTGCTGACACATTTTTGAAAGGAAAAGTAGCACTTAGTTTTAAGGGAAATGTAGAAAAATGATAGCTCTAATTTACTTGGTCTTGATACATAATCATATGAAGTTAACTAACATATTGAACTAGCATTTTGTCACTTCTGGTGAAGTATAACCAGGCAAGTCTGCTGTGATAATTACTTTTAATAAATTATTGACATTATCAAAGCATACTGAATGCACAACTTTGAGTTTGCCCCAGTTTATCTACCTTTATGTTACGGATGCCATAATTTTCTCTTTTACTTGGGATGGCTTTCTCTACAGAAGAACTCTAAATCTTTCCCATCCCATAAATACGTGGACATAAATCCATGATTTATTGCAATTTAGCTTCTGTTTCTGAGGAGGATTTTTACTGTGCTGAGAAAGCTCATTAATCTCATTCACTGCTCATAGTATAAATATAACCTTTAGAATATATAACAGAACAAATTATGTTTTTGTGTGATTTACTGTATTTTGGAAATTTTTTGTTGTTTTTTCTACTGCTAGCTTCAATATTCATTGATAAATTTGAGCTATTAACACAAAGCACGTATAAAATACATTATTTTTACTGTGATATTTGCTTTTACATTTACTCACTATAAAAAGAAATATCAAAATGTGATTTTACATAAAGCAAATTTCAAAGCAAAACTGCTGTTGTGTTTATGTGTTATAAAATTGGCTTGCAGCATTCTGTGTGGTTTTGGACACGAGTTTATATCTACAGGTTGATATTTTTTTAAACTCCATTTCATATTAACTTATTACAGACTTTCTTTAAAAGAAATGAATTTCAAAACATTGCACCATTTTATGTTGTTCTCTAAACTGTTCTGCTATATCATTACAGATTTCTATGAGAACTACTAGGTGAATTTTAAAGGTGTAACTATGTAATATGAAAAAAGTTCTACTACTATCTTATGAGTTTTGTTATAAATTATTTCTCATTTGTTGCATTTGTATTGCAATTTTCTGAGAATGTGTAATTTTTTTTCTCTTTGCAAGCATTTGTATTATAAAGATAGTTCTCAACTTCTTAAATTGGACTGAATTTTCTCAATTGCAAAATCATTCTAGAATTATTTACTGGTATACTGGTAAATTTCAACAATTAGTGGATGACAATACTTATTTGGAGGTTCGTAATCTTCAGTACAAATGCGATTTTTATGTAGTTAAGATTTTAAAGCCATGACTTGTTAACTTATCAATGTTAGCTCATCATCCACTGAAGATTATTTTAACTTCTTGAAAGCATTTTTTTGTTAACAAATCCATTATTACAAAATTAAAGTATACTTCTTTTCGTTTACTTGGATAGAATATTCTAAGATGTATTCATGGAGGATATTTGATCCGGGGTTGAAGACGAAGTACAGCTTACAAGAACTTAGAATGGCCTTAAAATATATCTTTTAGGTATGAAAAACATAACAAAGGAAACCTCATTATTTTTCCTTCTTGTTGGTCTCAAATATATGAAAGCACATTCTTTAGCTGTCAACCAACCTGTCATCTCCAAGCCTACCTGAAAGGCAGCAGAGGGCACTATGAGAATGTGGCAGTAAAGCAAAGATAATGACTACTTCCGGAGTGATGCTATGAAACTCTGCACAGAGAAAGGGAGCCTTTTTCCAATCCTAAATGAGCCTTGATTTACTGATTCTTGATAGTGACCTGTCAAAATCTGGTGCGTACCAAATGAATGTTTGATGTTCACTTGGTGCAAATCTCAACCTCTTGGTTGCTGATTGATGTCTCCTCTCTGAACAAAACTTGGAGAGCAGGTCTGTGTGTGTCAACATATGGCTCTGGTTTTACTATCCGAGGGCTTTAGCCATAGTGCTCTAATAACTGTGATTCTTTCCATCTGTCTTTTTTTTTCCCCTTCTGATACTCATATAGATAGAGCATATGGGGACTTATAAGAATTTACAAAGGCTTTTACTCTGGCTGCCAACAACAAATTACTCTTGGAAAACCAAAGTCTCAGAATTCAATACATCACTATCATTGGCCTCCCACCAAAGTATCCTGCCCACTGTCATAAGGCAATGATAGCTTTGGTGTGGAGTTGAGCTAACTAAAGCACCATGTTCAGCACCATGGTTGGATACCCAATTATTTAGTGGGTTTTTCCTTCTGCTTATAAATGAGGGAATAAAGGAAGGGGAGGGGTGAAATATCCTCTAGCTAACTTCCCCTAATGACATTCTTTAATCCAGTTTTTTAGAGCTTGTGTTTTTTGGAATTCTATCCTAGATTATAAGAGATTGGCTGTCAGCCTTACTATTCTGCATTCAAACAATCTCTTATTTTTGGCTTTCCATGAGTATTTAGTAAAAAAATTGGAAAATCCTCCACCAATAACTATTAGCCAGATTCTATTTATTATCAAAGTATCTTCTGAGATAGCATGTTCCCAGTCTTCTCTGTACAAAATTAGTACAAATACTACAACTTACTCTGCATATAAGTTAAATAAGCAGGTTGGATGCATGAGACAAGTGCTCGGGCCTGGTGCACTGGGAAGACCCAGAGGGATTGGGTAGAGAGGGAGGTGGGAGGGGGGATCGGGATGGGAAATACATGTAAATCCATGGCTGATTCATGTCAATGTATGACAAAAACCACTACAATATTGTAAAGTGATTAGCCTCCAACTAATAAAAATAAATGAAAAAAGAAAAAAAAAAGTTAAATAAGCAGGGTGACAATATACAGCCTTGACGTACTCCTTTTCCTATTTGGAACCAGTCTGTTGTTCCATGTACAGTTCTAACTGTTGCTTCCTGACCTACATACAGGTTTCTCAACTTACACTTTTTAAAGTCTATTATTAATACACTTAATATTTCCTTGACTCATTGTGACTGGGACAAATCCCCAAAGAATTGAGGTTACACTTCCCTTTGAATGCTTTACAACATACACTTAAATGCTGTTTTAGATAGAAAGCGAAAGTCATTTAGTCCTGTCCAACTCTTGGCGACCCCATGGACTATACAGTCTGTGGAATTCTCCAGACCAGAATACTGGAATGGGTAGCTGGTCCCTTCTCCAGAATATCTTCCCAACCCAATGATCAAATCCAGGTCTTCCCCCATTGCAGGCAGATTCTTTACCTTCTGAGACACCAAGGAAGTCCAAAAATACTGAAGTGGGTAGCCTATGTCTTCTCCAGGGCACCTTCCTGACCCGGGAATGGAACCAGTTTCTTCTGCATTGCAGGTGAATTCTTTACCAGCTGAGCTACCAGAGCAGCAGACCATTGTGGACAGTGCACTTACATTTTTACTATTTATGTATTGTCCAAGTTATAGCTATTTCAAGAAAGCAGGTTGAATGAAAGGGAGGGTTTAAGAATTCCATGTTGTATTATTTGGAAAGGCTTTATATTTGTTAATAAAGCCTTAAAATGTAACAAGAGTGAGACCATTCTGCAAAAAATCTGCTATTAACTATTCTAAGACATATGGAGAGAGCAGATCTTCAGCTCTTGGGACAGAAGTAGATTAGTCATTCAGAGTTAAAGATATGTGATCTAAAATCATTGAGAAGGCTTGCAAGGGATGTTGTGTTATAACATAGTTGTTTCTTATATATTTGTTTCATACAATTAGCATGTAATTGCATAAATATAGGGCTTCCCATGTGGCACTAGTGGTAAAGAACACACCTGCTAATGCAGGAGACATAAGAAACCTTGGTTCAATCCCTAGGTCGGGAAAATCTCCTGCAGGAGGGCATGGCAATCCATGTTCCCATGGACAGAAGAGCCCAGTGAGCTACAGTCCATAGGGTCACAAAGAGTATGTGAAACTCTCGGATTCTTAAAATGAATGAATCATTGTGAAAATCTCTACAGAAAAAAAAAAATGGCTTTGTAAATAAACTCTTGGTTCTCAGGCTGAAAGTTAGCATAAAATTTGATCTGAAATGAAGGATATGCTTTATGGTGAAGTGTATAATATATTGCTATTATGTTTTTTTTTTTCTTTTTTGGTATCAGTTCCCTCCTTACCACTTTCCTGTCCTGAGAAGCCTGGTGGGCTACAGTCCACCACACCCCAATATTTTTGCCAGTTTTCCATTTAGTGGTAAGAATAGTTGGTGATGAATGTTCATATACTGAGAGTGACTTTTCAGAAATTGGAAGGATGGTCAGTGTGTGTTTACATACTAAAGTTGCCACATAATATCTTCCTGATTCCTGGTATTTTATAGTAAAACAAAATGTCCTGACACTTGCCATTTTCATTTGATCAGCAACTTTACTGGTATTTTTGCAAGCATTAAGCTTGTCAAGGCAACATTAAATAAGCTTGATTTTTTCTGTTTAAAACAGGTCAAGAAACATAGTCACAAGGTGCTAAGTGCTTGTCATGCATCAGACACTCTAATGATGGTTTGCAAGCATCATCTCTAATTCTTACAAGGCTATTTTCAGCCAGACTTATCAACATTTGTAATCAGGTAAATGATTCTCAAAACTTAAAACCTTGTTGAATGCAGGGCCAATTTGCAAAGCAAGGACCACTGAGGACACAATCTTTGCTCTATCTGAAGTGTCCTACTGCTATTCACCACCGCAGACTTCTCAATGGTCAGGTAGTCATTGCACTTGATTAAGAGGTAGGCTTGGATGCAGTTATTCTGTTAGTGATTATTAGTTACATTCTTCAGCGCAATGTAGAGAAATCTGTTAGAAATAAGGATTTTGTTGATGCTTTTTTCTGGCTGTTCTGCAGTATCAGACTATTTACTTGAGTTTGTAATGTTCTAAGCAGAGGTGGGACTTAAGGCTACACTGTGATTTAAGCACCATTAGCAGCTGGAGCAGCCCAAAGTTAATTCTGGAGGAGAAATTGTAAACCTGGGCGTAGTAACTCAGCATGAGTATTAAGGAGCTGTGACAGTCATTTTTACCAGACATTGGATTATCATTTAAGGAGCTCACATGAAGAGATTTCATGTTGAATGGCAGTACCAGGAATTCTTTTATTTCAAATGACACTTTTTTTTTTTTTTTTACAATTTTCAAAATATTTATATCTTGTAAAGACAAATCATACTTCCTTCTTTTATTAGTTTCTAGAAATTTTGTAAGGGAATCATATTTAACTCATTAATAAATTAAGATATTACATCTTGCAATTTTAAAAAATCGCCTCCCTTTTTGCATTACTTTTTTTAGTGTTTTTGATCAGTATTTATTCACCATGATTTGCTATGCATTTTTTAGTTTGTTTTTATGAATGTATAGTTAATTTACAATATTGTGTTAATTTCAGGTGTAAAGCAAAGTGATTTGGTTATACATACTGTGTATATCGATTTTTGTTCACATTCTTGTCATTTATAGGGGTAGAGTTTCCTGTGTAACTGAGGAATATTGAGAAACATCAACAACCTCAGATATGCATATGATACTACTCTAATGGCAGAAAGCAAAGATGAACTGAAGAGCCTGTTGATGAGGGAGAAGGATGAGAGTGAAATAGCCAGCTTAAGACTAAATAGTAAAAAAAAAAAAAAAAGAAACAAACAAAAACTAAGATCATGGCATCTGGCCCCATTACTTAACAGCAAATATAAGGGAAAATGGTGGAAACAGTGACAGATTTCCTCTTCTTGGGCTCCAAAAGCAGCCCAAGATGGTGACTGCAGCCATAAAAAAGAAGGTGATTGCTTCTTTGCAGGAAAGCAATGACAAATCTAGACAGTGTGTTGAAAAGCAGAGACTACTTTGCCAACAAAGGTCCGTATAGTCAAAAGCTGTGGTCTTCCCAGTGGCCACATAACAGTTGTGAGATCTGGATGGTAAAGGAGGCAGAATGCTGAAGAATTGATGCCTTCAAACTGTGGTGCTGGAGAAAACTCCTGATAGTCTCTTGGACAGCAAGGAGATCAGTCCATTTAGTCTTAAGGGAGATCAATCCTGCATAGTCCCTGGAAGGACTGATGCTGAAGCTGAAGTTCCAGCATTTTGGTCATCTGATGCTGACAGATGACTCATTGGAAAAGTTCCCAATGCTGAGAAAGATTGAGGGCAGAAGGAGAAGAGAGGATCAGAGGATGAGCTGGCCAGACAGCATCACTGATGCAATAAATATGAATTTAGGCAAACTCCAGGAGATGGAGAGGGGAAGGGAGGCCTGGTGTGCTGCAGTCCATGGGGTCGCAAAGAGTTGATATGACTAGGTGGCTGAACAGCAACACTGTGTATACCGATTTTTTTTCACATTCTTGTCCTTTTTAGGAGTATAGTTTACTGTGCTACTGAGGAATATTGAGTGTAGTTCCCTGTGCTATTCCTTGTTGGTTACCTATTTTATATATAGTAGTGTGCATATGTTAATCCCAAATTCCTAATCTACACTGTCCCCTGCTTTCCCCTTTGGTAACCATAAGTTTGTTTTCTATGTCTGTGAGTCAATTTCTGTTTTGTATATAAGCCATTTGTATCATTTTTTTTTAAGATTCCACATATAAGCAATATCATATATTTGCCTTTGCACATTTATTTTTAATTAACAGTATATTTAAGAAAACTACACATTAGAGTATTATGCAATAAGGGAAAGCAGGAAAACTCATTAGTGATGGTTGTTCAGTGGTGTCCGACTCTTTGTGACCACATGGACTGTAGCACACCAGGCTCTTCTGTCCATGGAATTCTCCAAGCAAGAATACTGGAATGGATAGCCATTCCCTTCTCCAGGGGATCTTCCTGACCCAGGGATCGAACCCACTTCTCCTGCATTGCAGGCAGGTTCTTTACCACCTGAGCCACCAGGGAAGACTCAAGAACTCATAAGTTCATAAATTAATAAAATCTTGTACCACTAACAGGATTTTTCTCATGTTTCAACAAGGAACTTTAGAGACTCAATGCCTGGTTTTCGTTCCCAAAGACCTAATATCTAATGCTTAGTCTGAGGCATCATCACTCATCTACATTATTGCAAAAGCCTCTGAGTTGATATATACTGGGACTCAACTCTCATGTTCATACTACCCACTACACAGAGCACCAAAAGTGATGTTTTGAAAGATTAAAATTAATTTATCAATTTACATATACTTAAAAAATTGTCATGACCTTACATTGTAGTTAAAATAAAATCCCAGATTGCTTAGCCTACACTATGAGATTCTTCATCAACTAAATTTACTCAAACTTTACCCTTAATCATGAAGTATCTACTACATCTACACTGATCAAAGGTTTCAAGCGCATATTCAGTCTAGGGTTACTCTACCCATTTTGCTTCACCCCAAACTATCCTGCTGAATAATCTGACTTCCGTTAAAATGTCTCCTTGTGAGAAGCACCATTCCAGATCTTGTATTCTAAATGTTATCCACTGGGTGACTTTCCTACACTGCTGCTGCTAAGTCGCTTCAGTCGCGTCTGACTCCATGCGACCCCATAGACGGCAGCCCACCAGCATCCCCCTTCCCTGGGCTTCTCCAGGCAAGAACACTGGAGTGGGTTGCCATTTCCTTCTGCAATGAATGAAAGTGAAAAGTGAAAGTGAAGTCGCTCAGTCGTGTCCGACTCTTAGCGATCCCATGGACTGCAGCCTACCAGGCTCCTCCATCCATGGGATTTTCCAGGCAAGAGTACTGGAGTGGGGTGCTCTCCTACACTGACTTACTTTTATTTTAATCACAGCTGTTGTCACAATTTATCATTATATATTTGCTTATGGCATGCCTTTTTCTAGATTATAAATTCTCTAGAGAAAAACATATCTGATATTCAGTATCTATCAAGGCATTTAATTAACTTATATAATTAAAGTATAATTGTGGTACTAACAAATATACTTTCCCAAAACAGACTATAAATACCTTTTTATTTATCATTATGTTTCATCATCAATTTAAAAGTTAGTCATAGTTACACTTAAAATTAAAATGAAGCATGTAGAGATAATAACTTCATTTAGGGAATGCCATTTAAAATTGCATGTTTCATTGTGAGATTAAAATACTCCCATTAAAGAAAATTTGGGGGACAATAATACATGGAATATATATTTTGCATTTGGAGGAGAAATTAGATTATTTGTTAACCAATGTCTGTCTCATCAGTATTTGGTGCTTAATTTCTATACTGCAGTGGTATTTTTTTATAGGCTATAGATGTTAGAATTAAATATGGCATGATGGAAATATTGGTATAATGTTAATCACTAGAATGGCTATTTAGAGTTCCTGTCATTACTAAACTTTCAAGAACAGAGTTTGATGAGCTGTTTATGAATAACTTGTTTACACTTGACATAATTCTACATATTAATTTAATGGCAACAAGCTGTGCTAATCACATCAAGACACATTTTTACTACTTCTTACTTCCATGTATTTATAAATTCTCATTAAGACTCCAGATTTTTATTTCATAACCTTGCTTTCACTTTAAGAACAGCTAGATCTCCAAATCTCTTTAATTTCTACCTTTCAGTTGCAAACTTGCTGCCTGTGCCATCATCACTTTTTCCTTCTCATTTAATTATGCTGGCTTTTTAAGCAGAACACCTGCTGAGGGCTAGCTACTTTCAAAAAGATTCAATTGTCTTTAGAGCAAAACGAAATATAGGCACAGAGGCTCAATTATTATTAAGTGTTAGCATAATTGTAATTATAAGTAGAGTGTTTCATTATACTACATCTGTTGAAGTTTTAAATGAATCTCTGTAATGTGTTAGATTAATAAGCGGTGAGGAACTGCTGACATGGCACCCTTTTGGATCACATTTGTGACAACAAAAGAGGTTATGAAAATGAATTCGTCATAGGAGCCCTACTGCGTTAGTATGATTCACAAGTTTATTATGGTAATAAAGCAACATGAGACAATAATGCTAGGGACGCAGATATATAAAGGATGCTTAGTATTGCTTCAAAAACGTTATGAAGAAGGAAGAAGTACTGGGAACTGAACATAATATACTGCAGCAGCCGCCACACTGCTGAAGAAAATCAGACGTTCCTCTTCACCTTGCCCCTTCTCTGCTTGTTTCTTGCACCTGCAGCTTCCCTGACTTAGAGTCTGTGAATTGTTTCACTTACACAGAATAATTATTCTGCTTATGGTCTAGAGGTTACAGATTCTCCTTGTTTTGTAGGAGGACACAGAAAAATGGCACAGATCTGAACTTCAAATGCAGTGGGGGTTGTAATTGTTCTCTCCCCTTGTGACTTCCAAACAAAGTGGCAAGGATCAAACAAGCACATGGAAAGTAGTGATGAAGGTCAACGGATGTTGAAGGAAAGAAACTCCTGAGAGCTATACATGTGGATTATGTTTCTGGCATAAACAAACAAGTCAGCATGTGTTTGGAAGCATAAATAACAAAATTCCTGCCAAGTTTACAGTATTTATTTTTAAAATATTGTTTAAAAATCTTTATTTCCATTAACATTGTCGTCATGAATAGAGATAATTGACAGGATGTTTGTAATAAGATATTTTCACAAATGGCTCTCTTTCATCATTTTTGAGACTCATTTTTAAATGTTATTCTTTTAAATTCTAATTTATTAATTTAGATAAATGTTAGAATTTATATACATATGTTTATATTTTTAGTATTCAAAATTTTATTGTTAAACAGTTAACACTGACTCAAAAAGTTAAGGTCAGACGAATTTAATTCATCTGAGCCTTGTACAACTTTTCTTTGTGTTTGCAAACCAAATATACTTATGCTCAAAATTCTCCAAGCCAGGCTTCAGCAATATGTGAACCGAGAACTTCCAGATGTTCAGCTGGTTCAGAAAAGGCAGGGGAACCAGAGATGAAATTGCCAATATCCACTGGATCATCGAAAAAGCAAGAGAGTTCCAGAAAAACATCTATTTCTGCTTTATTGACTACGCCAAAGCCTTCGACTGTGTGGATCACAATAAACTGTGGAAAATTCTGAAGCAGATGGGAATATCAGACCACCTGACCTGCCTCTTGAGAAACCTGTATGCAGGTCAGGAAGCAACAGTTAGAACTGGACATGGAACAACAGACTGGTTCCAAATAGGAAAAGGAGTACGTCAAGGCTGTATATTGTCACCCTGCTTATTTAACTTATATGCAGAGTACATCATGAGAAACGCTGGACTGGAAGAAGCACAAGCTGGAATTAAGATCACTGGGAGAAATCTCAATAACCTCAGATATGCAGATGACACCACCCTTATGGCAGAAAGTGAAGAGTAACTAAAAAGCCTCTTGATGAAAATGAAAGAGGAGAGTGAAAAAGTTGGCCTAAAGCTTAACATTCAGAAAACTAAGATCATGGCATTTGGTCTCATCACATCATGGGAAATAGATGGGGAGACAGTGGAAACAGTGTCAGACTTTATTTTTTGGGGCTCCAAAATCACTGCAGATGGTGACTGCAGCCATGAAATTAAAAGACACTTACTCCTTGGAAGGAAAGTGATGACTAACCTAGACAGCATATTAAAAAGCAGAGACATTACTTTGCCAACAAAGGTCCGTCTGGTCAAGGCTATGGTTTTTCCAGTGGTCATGTATGGATGTGAGAGTTGGACTGTGAAGAAAGTTGAGCGCCGAAGAATTGATGCTTTTGAACTGTGGTGTTGGAGAAGACTCTTGAGAGTCCCTTGGCCTGCAAGGAGATCCAACCAGTCCATCCTGAAGGAGATCAGTCCTGGGTGTTCATTGGAAGGACTGATGCTGAAGCTGAAACTCCAATACTTTGGCCACCTCATGCGACGAGTTGACTCATTGGAAAAGACCCTGATACTGGGAGGGATTGGGGGCAGGAGGAGAAGGGGATGACAGAGGATGAGATGGCTGGATGGCATCACCGACTCAATGGGCATGAGTTTGAGTAAACTCCAGGAGTTTGTGATGGACAGGGAGGCCTGGCGTGCTGCAATTCATGGGGTCGCAAAGAGTCGGACACGACTGAGCAACTGAACTGAACTGAACTGATAAAGAGATATTTCCATGTATATTGGTGCATTACAAATTGTTGTAAACTTAGTGGCTTGAAACAGCTCTCACTTATTAGCTCACAAGTCTGTGGATCAGAAGTCTGGGTAGAATGCAGTTGGGTTCTCAATATCCCAGTGGTTGAAATTCAAGATGTCGGTCAAGCTGTGTTCTTGTCTTAAGAATCTGGGGAAGAATCCATATCAAAATTCATTCAAATTGTTGATAAACTTCAGCTCCTTTTGGCTTAAAAGTCTCTATGTTCTTGTTGATATTTGAAGGTCACTCTCAGCTTCTAGAGACTGCTGTATCTTTTTTTTTTAATTTCTATTTATTTCTTACCATCTTCATAGCTAACAATGCAGGGTTTCTCTTGAATGAAACTTTTCTCACACTGCAAGTATCTCTGACACCACCACCAACACCACCATTATGTTCCCTGTCTTTAACCTCTAGACCCAGTTAGTGAAGCACCTTTCTATATAATTTTTCCATTATAAGGTCAGCTGATCTGGAATTTTAGTTGTCTTCAAAATCCCTTTGTAGCAGCACATAGATTAGTGTTTTATTGGAAGTGTTTTACTGAAAGAATATACATGTACATTGGAAGCCAGATTATTGGGGACCATCATACAATTTTGCTTCTCACTTGGCCCTTAATATAAACACATGCTCACATCCTTAAGTAAAAGCCAGAGAGTTTGACTCGAATTATATTGCTGGACAGTAAACTAAGGTAGTGTTTTCAGAGTGAAGAACCAAAAATTCACATTGTAACTTTGCAAAGCAAAACTTTGACTTATCACTCAAAAATAATAATTAATTATTTTTATCTTATGTTTCATTATTTTATCATTCATGCAGCAAATATTTATTGCACCTCTTAATACCACTAATATGCTAGGGATAAAAAGAGTATAGCTAGACCCCTTGTCTCAGGGAACTTATGAATACTTTGTATTAGACCCTGCACTAGAAATAGAAGATGTGGAAGAAACATTCTTGTATTTTAACAGCTTAAAGTTTTGTTGAGGAAAAGACATAAAGGAATAATTAAAGGGACATTTAATTACCATTATTATGAGTATCATAAAAGCAAGAATATAGGGTTCTTTGAGATATCTATCCTAGAGACAGGGATCAGAGACTTCCCTGAGAAAGTCACATTCTGGCTGCCATGTGAAGACTAAGAAATTGTGATGCAAAGAATAAAGAAAGGAAGAAAGAACACAGAGTGTTGATGGAGAATCTTCACTCTTCATTAATGCATGAAAAATTTTAGTAGTATCTTTTTCTTTTATGATAATACCTATAAAATGGACTAAGAATACTCTGTAGAAAAATCTATAATCTTTGTGTAATTAAACATATAACTTTTTGAACTAGTCATGGGAATAATTCTTGTGACAACTATTATACTTTTGCCTTGAGGCATATGAATAATATGCTTTCTTTCTAAAGAGGAATTCATTTAAAATTGTATTAAAACACACACAGACACATACAGCTTAATATGTGTCTGGCACTCTTCTAAATCATTTTTGAATAATAACTCATTTAATCCTCATAATAACCCTATTAGGTTGCTGCAGTAATTATCTGAATTTTACATATGAAGCTCAGAAAGATTAAAAATGTCTCCCAAGATGACAGCATGATCATACACTGAGACAGAGAGAATGTGAACCCAGGTCATTTGGCTCCAGAATTCATGATATCTGCTAATACTATCCTGCCCAGTGCCAAGACACTCACAATACCCAATAGCAGGGACAAAATATACTATGTTGTTCAAGCAGTCACTATTTTCTTTCTTTCTTTTTTAAATCTTGCCCTCTTTGTGTCACTGTATTCTGCCTTTTTTGTGTGCATGATAATTACTAATCATCTTTGAAAATAAATCACACCTGAAAAGATTCCGCTTTCTTCCTCAGTCTTTTATCGAACTGATGTAGTCTCCAGTTCTGAAAGTTCTCAGTTCTTTCAGAAGTTGAAAGAGTACATATTCTTTTGGAATAGTTGTCTATATTTGATAAATATTTTATTTTCAATTAGATAAGAATACATCTAAAAGATGGATAATAATATAGTCAGGTCGCCTGAAATTATTGCAGAAGTATTATATTGAATTTGTCTATTGATTTTATTTTAGGTATGAAAAATATATGAAAAGATCTGAGTTGTTTATAGAATCAAATATGGCCATAGTTCTTTTTTTCTTTAATACTATTCTCTCTTCTCCCATTATCAATCTTGCTTTCATTTCTATATGTCATTTCCTACAGCATGAAATGAAACTGATCATTTCTCTTAAGGTTTTGCTTTCCTTTCTGGATGAGGCAGGAAAAAGCAATACCAGGTATAAATACTGGGAATAAAGAAGTAATATTTCTTTTCACAGAAAAAAATTTCATATACATAAATAATCTTAGACTATCTCTACTAAAATGAACTAGACATACAAGTGACTTTAGAAAAACTGAACTATTTAAGTTGAAAATAGCATTTTAGTTGAATCTCTTTATACCAGCAACAAACAAATAATTACAGTAGGATCAAAGTTTACAATAGCATCAAAAACAGTATTTTTGGATGAGTTTTAAATATTATGTGCAATATTTTTACAGTGAAAATTTAAATAGACATTTCTGAAAGAAAATTTAAAAGTTCTAAAAATAAAGCAAATTTGCTAGGATAAATTTCTCCCAGAGAAACAGAACACACAAATAAGGAGAAAAAATTTCTTTTAAGGAATTGGCACATAATTGTGGGGGTTAAAATTTGCAAGGTAGGCCAGCAAGCTGGAAATTCTAACAGGAGTTGATGTCAGAAGGCAATCTTGAGTCCTTACTAGCCGAGGGACTTCAGTTTTTGTTTTTTTTTTTTTTGAAGACTTCAATTGACTGGCTATGGTACACCCACATTATGGGGAATAATTTGCCTTGTTCATTTCTACTGATTACATTAATCACATTCAAAAAATACCTTCACAACAACATCTAGATTGAAGCTTAACTAAACAGCTGATTAACCTAGCCAGTTACTACATAAATTTAACTGTTGCAATGGACAGGTAGCCTGTTCACAAATTCAGAAGCTCAATATTGAAAAATGATAATTATTCCCAAGTTGATCTACAGATTCAATGCAATCCCAGTAGAAATCCCTGTGGGGTTTTTGGTAGATGTTTGCAAGATACTGCTTCTAAAATCCATAATTATTCAGAAATGAAATAGTATAGCAAACAGAATTCCAAATACAAAGGACAGAATAAGAGATAGAATAATAGTGTATTAGTTCAGAGTAGATTTATTCTTAATAGCTTAGAACTTCAGAGAAACCAAAATGTCTATCAAAAAGCAAATTCTTAAACATCATGATATGTTTATAAAAAGCAATCCTAATTATAAATTTTAAAAATAAACAGTTGATATTAAAACACTCAATCCCCAAATTGCTATACTGAAAATAGTAAGTCAGATATATAAGTGTACATTCTATGTGTATGTGTGTGTGTGTGTGTGTGTGTGTGAAAGTTGCTCAGTCATGTCCAGCTCTTTACGACCCCATGAACTATACAGTCCATGAAATTCTCTAGGCCAGAATACTTGAGTGGGTTGTCATGCCCTCCTCCAGGGGATCTTCCCAACCCAGGGATCAAACCAGGGTTTCCTACATTGCAGGCAGATTCTTTACCAACTAAGCTATTAGGGAGCCCATATTCTATGCAATTCCATTTATATGAAATTCTAGGATAGGAAAAAAAGCAGTCTATAGTAGTAGATGAGAGATTTGACTGTGGAGGGATGAAGAAAGAGTTTTGCTAATAACTTTAAAAATAAAATTGAATTTGAAAAGTTAAAGTTCTTGATTGCCTTACAGATACCTGAGTATATATATTTGCTCAAATTTACAAACATTTACTTAAAATGGATCAATTTTGTTCCATGCAAATTATAACCAAATAAGTTACTTAAAAAAAATAAAAATTACGTAATGAAATGCTTTTGGTTATGGGTGTAAATTTTAAAATTAGAATATGATGCAACATCTTTGCTGTTAAAATGAGGAAAAAAACACTCATTTTTAGTGGAGTTAAACTGTTAACTGATTATATCTTGAAATTCAAATTTAGATGAGGTCTCAAGGGTGAGTGGGCCCCCTCAAGATGAAATTAGTATTTTTTAGAAGAGAAAGCACCAGCATTCTTTCCACCATAAGAACAGTAGGAAGGTGGCTGTCTTCAAGCCAGGAAGAGATTTCTTACCAGTAAGTGAATCTTCCAGCAACTTGATCTTGGACTTTTCAGCCTCCAGAACTGCTGGTGATACATGTCTGTTATTTAAGCCACCAAGTTCCTAGTAATTATTATAGTAACCCAAGCTGATTGAAGCAATTGATATCTAAATAATTGAATTATTTCTCTCTTCTCATACACATGATTTTAGTGGTATGTAGACCTACTTTAAAAATTCATAGCTAGATATTTCTTCAATATATATCTAAAAAGTATTAACTGTATACTAAAACCCTAACTTCATGTGAATTTTGACTTCATATTAAAATAGGCAGAAATGCATTCAAAGTCTAATTTATAATATCGTATAATGTTAGTATTAGTGAACTAGAATACAAATTAGATAAAAATAGTGAAGATGATGTAAAATAAAATTCATAATGCTTTGCACTTCTGTTACACAATTTCTGAATGACTCATTTTCGTTTCAGATTTCACTCTTTTTTTAGAAAATGAAAATCATCTTTAATATAGTTACTGATTCAAGTGCATATAAGCCTTATACTAATGGCTTAATGTTGCCTACATAGTAAATTTTGCCTACTTTGTGTTTCTTTAAACATGTGGAGTGAATTTCCAGTTGATCTTTTCGAAAAGTAAGTCCATTAAATTGCAATAAAACTAATGTTTATTTACCAGAAGTGTTATCTCTCCAAGGGAAATAATTACCGTTATTTAGCTTGTATTGTACAGGACTTACCAGATGGCACAGTGGTAAAGAATCCCTGCCAATGCAGGTGAGGCAAGAGACATGAGTTTGATCCCTGCGTTGGGAAGATCCCTTGGCGTAGGATATGGCAACCCACTCCAGTATTCTTGCCTGGAAAATTCCTTGGACAGGTTTTTCTGCCTGAGGGAAAGGCCTTATTTATCTTTAGTACATGAAGATTGATTTTTGTTGCAATGGGCTCATTTTTTTTTGCTCAGAAAATTTTGCTTATATTACCAAAGTCTGTCCCTATCCATTATATCTTAGTTCTATTTAAACATGCCACAAAATTTCAAAATGAAGCCCTTAGTTGGATGATTACATATGATATTAACAATTATCAATTGCTGGTAATCAATTACTGCCAGGATAATTTTTCATATTTCCAAGAACAGTATTTAAAGATTTTGTTCTTCTGATGACTCCCTACTGTCATATTTCCAGCTGTTTGGAGCCCCTTTCACAGGCCTCTTCCCATTCATTTTAATTTGGTATTTTAATCAATAATATTGAAGTCACAGAGAGGAAAAACAGCCAGCTTAGTAATGACTGCAGACTTTGTTGATTTGAACTAATTATGCCAATTTCACACATGCACACATAACCAGGTTAAAGGGAAGTTTGATCCCTTGCCTTTGTACACGATAAGTATTTAGAGAGTGACATCTCATGGCAGAAACTTTGTTTTCTAGTTCTGTGTTTGATTTTGTGAGTGTTTTCCCTCCCTGCTTGTCATTTTTATCTTTTTGCCTGTTTAACTTCTGGGAATAAGTTTGGATGTGTTCCCAGAACACATAGTTGCTTCCTTGTTGCTTCGTTCCTCTCAAGCAATTTCTGACGGTTTCAAGAATTGGTCAAGTCTGAAAAAGAGTTCTAAGGAGAGAAAGAATTGAGAGAACAAGTGTTTGAGGATGAAGTGGTAATAGGCAACTTTTGAAATCAAGTTTCTTAGAAGCCAAAATATTTCAAATGTTTCTTGAGAAATTGAGAGCTGGTGACTATAAAAAGAGGCAGTCCATACATATCAATTGTTTTATTTATTTATTTTTTATTATTTTTTTTTTTTAGTTTTAATTGTGTATCTTTTTTTTTTTTTTTCAGTGGGTTTTGTCATACATTGATATGGATCAGCCATAGATTTACACGTATTCCCCATCCCGATCCCCCCTCCCACCTCCCTCTCCACCCGATTCCTCTGGGTCTTCCCAGTGCACCAGGCCTGAGCACTTGTCTCATGCATCCCAACTGGGCTGGTGACCTCTTTCACCATTGAAGCTAGAAGTGAAAATTAAATAAAAGAGAAGGAACCAAGATGTCATATTGCAAAGCTTTAGATGCTGGAGAGTAAGGTCAGAGATGAATTGAGAGGGATGATGTTCAGGGGTAACTGAGGGAAGGATCTTCAGAGGATGAAGAAGAAAATGGGCTTGAGAAAACTTTATCTTAAAAGACAGCATTATATCTATGTCTCTGAGACTATAAAAATGAAAAAAAGAGAATATTATAAGACAGTATTTTGGATGATAGAGACGTAGACTGAGGGATTCATATTAGTCAAACTTGATCTTTTAGTAATGTTAAAGTAAAGATGTTGTAAGGCAAGGGTATAAGTGGAAAAATCAGGTTAAATTTTGCTGTGAGCCTAAAAATGCTATAAAAATAGCCTACTTTAAAAAGATGTCATCTCCTTAGAATAAATGACATGAGTTCAAGCTTCAGGTAAACAAATCTTTTGAGCATTATCTTCATTAGCATTATAGTAACTAAGTCCTAGAATGCTGCAGTTCATGGGATCATAAAGAGCTGGACATGATTTAGCAACTGAACACAAAAGAACTTAATAAGATACTTTTAAAACAAGAATAAATCCCACACAGATGTACAGAACAGAATTTTGGACTCTGTGGGAGAAGGCAAGGGTGGGATGTTTCGAGAGAACAGCATCGAAACATGTATATTATTTAGGGTGAAACAGATCACCAGCCCAGGCTGGATGCATGAGACAAGTGCTCGGGCCTGGTGCACTGGGAAGACCCAGAGGAATCGGGTGGAGAGGGAGGTGGGAGGGGGGATCGGGATGGGGAATACATGTAAATCCATGGCTGATTCATATCAATACATGACAAAAACCTCTACAATATTGTAAAGTGATTAGCCTCCAACTAATAAAAATAAATGGAAAAAAAAAAAAAGAATAAGTCCCAGTTGAAGATTTTTGCAAGATTTTTGACAAGATTTTTCATTGGGTTCCTTTTTTTTTTTTTTAAATTTTTTAAAATCCAAAACGGGACTACAGACTGCAGTGTGTGTTTTTCTGGGCAGGGATTATATTTATTTATGAATAAAAAAATTAAGAAGTAGGAGAGACCAAGAATCTGAGAATGGTGGCCAATTATTGAACACCTACCATGGATCAAATGCTGTGATGACTGTTTCTTGTAACTAATCACTAACCTTGAGAACATCTTTTAAGATAAATGTTTTTGTGGTCATCAACAGATTATAATTGCTCATTATTATTAATTATAGAATATAATATGTATTGCATGCTTTCTGTGTAGATGCACCAACCATGTGCTTTACAATAAGGATCTCACTTAATTGTGGGACTTATAGATCATATGTACTGGTCTCTGCAAATTGCTTGACACTCATCTCTGTTTTCTTTACCGCAACTCTATGTAAGAGCTTACTTCTATTTACAGATAATATAGCTGAGGAATAAAGTTGCTAAGTAATTTTGAATTCAAATGCAGATCATTCAACTTTAGTGATTTCATTCTTAAATACCATGTGATATTCTTTATATTCGAAGATAAATTTGACTTGCTCTAGACTACTTGCTTTTAAAAGAAGGCCAAGAATAAATTGATTGAAAAGAGACTTCAGTCTAGTAAGTGGGTCAATTACTACTGAATCAGAAATGAAATAGAAAAGTAAGAATTGTCATCCTTTTCATATTTAAAGGTTAGATAAAATCAAATTTGGAAGGTGTGATTTATTCAGTGTCAGATAATGAATTTATGGCTATGGAGGATGTTGAAAGTAAGGCATGGCAATGACAATGCCCAGATAATTGGTCTTTACTCTTGCAAAGAGCTTAGGTGGAATAACATGATTAGTAAAAGCTAGAACAAATGGGTTTTGAATTATAGAAAGATAAAAAAGGAGAGTGAGATACACAGTTACCAGGACATTCCAGATTCTGGTGTATCTAATAGTATAACAACAGTTAAAGCCATTTGAGACTTGATGTTGATAGGACTTTCAAGAAGGGATTTACAAGAGGGAAAGCCAAATAAAGAGACAGAAAAACAACTGTTCTTAGATGAGGTGAACTATGTGTTTTGGTCTCATTTTCCTGTGTTCAGATAAATTAAAAAGACCTAATAACTATCACCTGTGGTTGATGTAACAGGTAAGAGTAAATGGATTATTTATGAACACCACTGGGTATCATAATTGTCAATGTGCTGTTACTTTGTGAATTTGATAAATTAAGACATTTAAAAGAAGGTAAGCATTATCTTCTCATTTGCCATTGGGGAAAACTTGTCTCTTTACTCTTCCTGTACTGCAAAATTTTGTAGTTTGGGGAAATAAAGACTGTGGAGGCAAAAGAAGTAAAAAGAGAGCTGTGAATGGGATAACTAAAAAAGGCAGATAAAATCCAGATTCTCGTTATTTCAAAACACTGCTTCCTTATTCTTAACCTAAATTGTATGCTTCGTGTGAATAAATAATAAATGGATTCATTAGGTTCAACCCCTGGAGAATTCTGTGGACAGAGGAGCCTGGCAGGGTACAGTCCATGTGGTTCACCAAGAGTCAGAAGCAACTGAGTGACCAGCACACACACAGTGCAGTCTGCAGTCACTGGAATGGACAATCACAGAGGCCATCAAGGTGCAGATAAAGCAAACACTTGTTATGTTACTCCATCCATGTTTCAATAAGCCAACGATGAGGGGCCACAGGTTCACACACTCACGTGTAGTGCACCAAATGTTCACTAGGAGGCCCACCGCTTCGCTTCACAAAGAAGCAATTTGGACTAAACCCATCATGCCTACTTTTACTGTTATTAATTAGTACATTTCTTAAGTATAGGTCTCCAGCTTCTAATTCAGGTCTGTACCATCATACTCTCAATGATCTATATTTCTAAGTTTTCCACCTTAACTGCCTCCTGAAAAATCTGTATGCAGGTCAGGAAGCAACAGTTAGAACCGGACAAGGAACAACAAATTGGTTCCAAATTAGGAAAAATGTATGTCAAGGATGTATATTGTCACCCTGCTTATTTAACTTATATGCAGAGTACATCATGTGAAATGTCAGACTAGATGAAGCACAAACTGGAATCAAGATTGCCAGGAGAAATATCAATAACCTCAGATACACAGATGACACCACCCTTATGGCAGAAGGCGAAGAAGAACTAAAGAGTCTCCTGATGAAAGTGAAAGAGGAGAGTGAAAAAGTTGGCTTAAAACTCAACATTCAAAAAACTAAGATCATGGCATGTGGCCCCATTACTTCATGGCAAATAGATGGGGAAGCAATGGAAACAGTGAGAGGCTATTTTTTTGGGCTTCCAAATCACTGCAGATGGTGACTGCAGTCATGGAATTTAAAGACGCTTGCTCCTTGGATGAAAAGTTATGACCAACCTAAACAATGTATTAAAAAGCAGAGACATTACTTTGCTGACAAAGGTCTGTATAGCCAAAGCTATAGTTTTTGCAGTAGTCATGTATGCATCTGAGAGCTGGACTGCAAACAAAGCTGAGTACCGAAAAACTGATGCTTTTGAACTGTGGTGTTGGAGAAGACTCTTGTGAGTCCAAGGGACTGCAAGGAGATCCAACCAGTTAATCCTAAAGGAAATCAGTCTTGCATATTCATTGGAAGGACTAATGCTGAAGCTGAAACTCCAATACTTTGGCCACCTGATGCGAGGAACTGACTCATAGGAAAAACCCCTGATGCTGGGAAAGATTGAAGGCAGGAGGAGAAGAGGATGACAGAGGATGAGATGGTTGGATGGCATAACCAACTCAATGGACATGAGTTTGAGCAAGCTCTGGGAGCAGGTGATGGACAGGGAAGTGGGCATGCTGCAGTCCATGGAGTCTCAAAGAGTCAGACACGACTGAGCGACTGAACTGAAGTGAACCAATGGGGTAGCCAAGACTTCAATACTGAGATACCTGATCCCCTGTTACAATGTCCTGCTGTCAAGCTATGCCTGCCAGTTTGGTCTATTGACTACTGAAACTGGATGCAGAGAAAATAAAGATATCCAGGTAGAAACTCAAGTTATAAATACACTCTTCCATGGCCACTTTGCTGTAGTGGTACCCACTTATTCTTTATGACTGGATTAAATATCTCTCGTTGTTGTTGCTGTTGTTCAATCGTGAAGTCATGTTCGAATCTTTGCAACCCCAAGAACTGCAGTACACCAGGCTTCTCTGTCCATCAGTATCTCCTTGAGTTTCCTCAAACTTACGTCCATTGAGTCAGTAATGCCATCCAACCAGCTCATCCTCTGTTGTCCCTGTCTTCTCTTGCCCTCAGTATTTCCCAGCATCAAGGTCTTTTCCAATGTGTCAGATTTTCCCATCTGGTGGCCGAAGTATTAGAGCTTTGGCTTCAACACGAGTCCTTCCTATGAATATTCAGGTTTGATTTCCTTTAGGATTGACTAGTTTGATCTCCTTGCTGTCCAAGGGACTCTTAAGAATCTCCAGCACCACAGTTCAAAAGCATCAGTTCTTTGGTGCTCAGCCTTCTTTATGGTATCTCTCTCTCACCTATGCATGACTACTGGAAAAACCATAGCTTTAACTATGCAGGCCTTTGTCAGCAAAGCAAGCTCCAGGAGATGATGAAAGACAGTGAAGTCTGGCATGCTGCCATCCATGGGGTTGCAAAGGGTTGGACATGACTGAGCAACTAAACAACAAAACACTGGATGTTTCTGGTACAGTGTGTCCTGTAGGGAGTCTGACTCCAGACTATAATCCTATGTATGATCTTTCAAGCCTAACCATAGGCAATTAAAGACTTTCTCTAACAGTCCTCATGAGAAGAAGCTATTCTCCCCATACCAGAGTTGGTGTACAGACAGGACAGTCTAGTTTTCTGAGAGAGTTACAATCAATGGCATCTATAGGTCGGTCATCTTCACAGACATGTCTGCATTCCTAGCTCAGGCCCTCCATTTAAAGCCTTCTTACCAAGGACTTTGGCTGAAATATTTCTCTGTCACCCCCACAAGAGGGCTTTGGCTTCTGAGAGGCTTTGGATGAGTATTTTTCTCAGTATCTTTCCAGTCCTAGCTCCCTCCTCCCATCCCTTGCTGATCAAGATCCTAGAGGTAGGAAAGGCAAACACATATCTAAAATATATTAATCTGTTGATTCAAGTCAAGTTGAACAATTGCCCCTTTTGGAGGCAGAGAAATACTTCTGTTTACCAATTTCATAATCCAGAATTCACTAAAGAATGGACCAGCTGTTGTTTATCTAGCCTGGCCTTCTATTTCAGAGGCAGACTGTGCATAGCATTGTTGTTGACCTTGGTAATGGTAATTAGGGTCTATTAGGGAGGCAGAACCAGAATAAACAAATGATGATGCTGTAAACTACCATGGGGTAAACTCATCCAGTGGCAGCTACAGAGGCACAGAAGAGGCTCCTCTGAAAGTAAAAGCCTGCATTCCTGGCCACCCAACATAGAGTTACATGTTGGAATCAAGTGATCTTACCTGTCACTAACCAAGCATCTCATTTAGAAATGCTCGTCAATGTACTAATGGGGAGTGAAGTTAGTTCCTGTTTTCATCATGAAGACATAGTTTCTACTGCTGGGCCATGGCCTGATAATGCAGTGATTCCATGTTTCTAGAGAAGGGTAAGGAGTTCATTGGTGTCAGGATTCCAAGGAGTCAGGGACTGGGTGGTTTAGAGCTACAATTCTTCACATGAGGATAATAGTATGTGTTTCCCACCTTGGGTAGGAATGAGTGAGCTGCAGCTTGGATGATTCACGAGATTCAAGAGTTTCCTAAGATGCTAAAGCATACTTATCCATGCAATAGTGGCTACATGCCATGTGTCTTAGCCTCCTGGCATATCTCAGGTTGCTATAACTTATTGACAGAGACTGAGTGGCTTAAACAACAAACCACTCACAGTTCTAGGGAGTAAGAAGTCCAAGATTAAGGTGCCAGCAAATCCCATGTCCAGGGAAGAAACACTTCCAGGTTTTCAGATGACCATCTTCTTCTCAATGCATTCTCACAGACTAGGCAAGGGAGACAGAGAGAGAGGGAGAGGGAGGGAGAGGGAGGCAGGGGAGAGAGAGCTCTTGTGTTTCTTGGTGTAAGGGCACTAATGCCATTCATGTGGGCTTCCCTACCTCCTAATATCATTACATTGGGACTTAAGATATTTAACACATCAACACAAACATTCAGTCCATACATCAGGGAAATCATATGGCACATTATGATGCCCAGTTTACTAAATGGCTACTTCCCTTTCTTTTATCAAGGGTGATGGACAATATCAACCAAGCTCATACCTGAATTGATGTAGCAGATCTTAGGCTTGAATGTTAAAGGTAAGCAAGTGTTATGACAGGTGAGTGATTATGCTAACAGATCTGGGGCCACTTTCACTGCTACCTGTGATAGTAAAAGGCTAAAACACTTTTTCCTCAATTTTCATTTCCTCTGTGAACTGTAGAATAGAGGATATGAAGCTTAAGCTGTGGGTCTTTAATTTGATTTTGATTAGTTTCAGCATAAGACAGTAAGCAGGTAAAACCTGCTGATGTTCCAGAAGCTCACCAAGGATCTTTACCTGACAGCGTGTGTATGTGTACTAACTTGCTTCACTAGTCTTCACTTCTTTGCAACCTTATGGACTGTACCCCACCAGGCTGTTCTGTCCGTGGAATTTTCCAGGCAAGAATAATGGAGTGAGTTGCTGTGTCCTCCTCCAGGGGATCTTCTAAATCCATGGATTTGATCCCCACGTCTCTTAGGTCTCCTGTACTGGAGACCACTAGTGCCACTGGGAAGTCCTTAACTGGTGGTAGAAACTATTAAATAAGTTGACATCATCATTAAAAAGAGGTTGTGATAAAGTATTATTGACTAACTATCACTTCATTTTCATTCTTTGGAAGCTTTTATTGGATTTCAGGAGATATAATTTTCTCTCTTATTTGAGTTGAATTCTAGATGTATTTCAGGCATCTTGATTTTAAAATCACTTACTGTTTGGGATGATATGTATTGAAACTTTTTATATTTCATTTTTCCTTGGATGGGCATGACAGCAGTTGTATTGGAATGAGTTATTGGGATTATGATGAAATGTTTTAAAAGTGAATAGACTAGTTCAGTCCTTCATATCCTCTACTTTCAAGGTTAAAAAGGAAGAATAGAGATCTGGAAATTACAGAAAGTGTGAGAAGTCATCTGTATTATGTACCAATATACAGGCTCAATTCCCAGTGGCTTTATGAAATAAAGACTTATTTCTTGTTCACTCTTGTTTTTAAAGGTGTAGACAAAAATTTTTGACAACTGAACTCTATACAATTGTTTGTTATTCAGGCGACTTCAATCTTATGCAATCTTTGATTTTCATCTCCATTTGAGAATAAGGGGAAAAGCTAGAAGATCATGTGCCAGGCTTCAGTGCTTTGATCTGAAAATGACTTAGGTCACTTCACCCCATAGCCCTTCAGCCAGAGAAGTCACATGATCCAACAGACTTCAAGAAGGCTAAGAATTCCACTTTTCATGCATATGGATTGTAAGAAGATTCAGATGCTGATGAATCAGAGTTGTTCTACCTCATAACAAACTTGCTGCAGAGAAATAAAATTCCTCAAGAATATCAACAGGTATATCTCCAGAAGACAACAAATTAGGAGAGAAGCTTCACACTGGTCACTCTGGCCCTGAACCTGTCACCTGAGTATGGTGGTCTTGATCGTAGACTACCTTTATCTTGATACTCATGGACTTTCCTGGTGGCTCAGATGGTAAAGAATCTGCCTTCAGTGAAGGGGACCTTGGTTCAATCCCTGGGTCGGGAAGATCCCCTGGAGAAGGAAATGGCAACCCACTTCAGTATTCTTGCCTGGAGAATTTCATGGACAGAGAAGCCTGATGGGCTACAGTCCATGGGGTCACAAAGAGTTGGACACAAATGACTAACACTTTCACCTTGATACTCACTATATCCTTTTCACTTGGGTAGGTATTCATATAAATCATCTTTGTCGTTGAATCTTATTCAAAGAAAGTTTAGTTTGACATTAAATCTGAAAGAAATGCCTGGTAGGCCCAGATCAAACAGTTCTAGCCTTAAAATTAATTAATGGACAGATAAGTGCACCAATTGCATCAAGAGCTGTAAAAATAAATTGGGTTTTCTGGTTTTTCCAGCTGAGGTTGCCATAATAATTAACATTACCTGCTTTTAGCTTGTAGTTTCTTTGGATATGCTATAGTTATATTTAAAGAGTGATATCTTTATATATAAATTTTTTATATGGAATGAAGCATGAATACCCATGTCCCCATCCAAAGGAATGGGTTTTAGTGGGCCATGGGCCTGATGACAGAGAATGAAATGGAAATAGAATAATGCAGCTGTAACGCAGCAAGTATTGGCCTTAGATGATTTCATGTAGACCATTAAGCATTAACATAGTCCCTTCCTTAGTTTCAGACAAAACAGGTTGTCAGCAAAATTTTCATTTAAAGGATCAGGTAATAAATAATTTAGGTTCAATGGGCATGCAGTCTCTGTCACAACTACTGAGTTGTGTTGTCAAGTGAAAGCAGACATAGAAAACATGTATGTGAATAAGCACGGCTGTATTCCAATGAAATTTTATTTACAAAAACAGGTGGTGGGCCATATTTGCTGACTCCTAGTGTAAAATGAAGAAAACCCATAGATTCTTGGCAGCTCTGAACTATGGGTCTCTCACTCTACATGAGATATTGAAAACTATCTCAACAGGTTTCCATCAGGAATGAGAAAGGCATAGATGAATAATGTCCAGTCTTTTTGCTTGATTCTTCATGAATTCTTTGCATTGCAGTCAGCTTGCCATAATTATCAATCTTTAAACCCAGGCTACCTCTGTATGGTAGTGTTTAGTTAGTGTTTGATAAACATTTGATAAATGAATGAAAAAAATGAAAATATTACCAACTCTTATCTTCAAAAATGTTTTTAAAGTTATTAAAGTGTTAATATTAGTTTTCTTCTAGCACAATGCTTGAAACATAGTATGTGTGTGTGTGCACGTTAGTCATTCAGTTGTGTCTGACTCTTTGCAATCCCATAGACTGTAGCTCACCAGGTTCCTCTGTCCCTGGAATTTTCCAGGCAAGAATACTGGAGTGGGTTGCCATTCCCTTCTCCAAGGGATCTTCCCTACCTAGAGATCAAACCCAGGTCTCCCACACTGCAAGTAGACTCTTTAGCATTTGAGACACCAATGAGCAGATTTAATAATATATATTTAGTTATATTTAATTTTAGATAAGCTGAATCATTCAAGATACAAATCATTAAAATACATACATCTGGTAGTTTGGGTACCATTAACCATTCAGTAATATGTAGTTATAACAATTTATTAATCTTACCTGTAATTTATTTTAAAAGGCCAGCAAGAAGCAGTGTGGATTATGTTATGCATTTCCTATAACAAAAGTTTCTGCAATAAATAAGACAGGATAACATTTAAAGTTCAAAAAGTGTACCCTATATTCTATATTTTTTTCTGTTCTATAATTCTATAATTTTAAGTTAAGGACAAATTTATAGAATTTGTGCTTTCAAAGCATAGTTTCCTTCAGAAATCAGCACAGCATTAAAACTGAAATGTTATACTGGGTCAGGAAAAAATCTCGACCTTGTATAGGCATACATTAAACATCAATTTAATTTTTGGCATGCATAAATATGCTTCTTTTCAGATTTTTTAAATGATTTCAGGAGATGTCCATACTCATATAGCTTACCTTCACCCAAGATTTGACACACAGGGTAAAAAATATATTTATCTAAATTCCTTAAAATATTTTGATGTATGTTGCTAATGCAGAGTTCCAAAGAATAGCAAGGAGAGATAAGAAAGCCTTCCTCAGTGATCAATGCCAAAAAATAGAGGAAAACAATAGAATAGGAAAGACTAGAGATCTCCTCAAGAAAATTAGAGATACCAAGGGAACATTTCATGCAAAGATGGGCTCAATAAAGGACAGAAATGGTAGAGACCTAACAGAAGCAGAAGATATTAAGTAGAGGTGGCAAGAATACACAGACGAACTGTACAAAAAAGATCTTCACAACCCAGATAATCACGATGGTGTGATTACTCACCTAGAGCCAGACATCCTGGAATGTGAAGTCAAGTGGGCCTTAGGAAGCATCCCTATGAACAAAGCTAGTGGAGATGATGGAATTGCAGTTGAGCTATTTCAACTCTTGGAATATGATGCTGTGAAAGTGCTTTACTCAATATGCCAGCTAATTTGGAAAACTCAGCAGTGGCCACAGGACTGGAAAAGGTCACTTTTCATTCCAATCCCAAAGAAAGACAATCCCAAAGAATGTTCAAACTACAGCACAATTGCGCTCATCTCACATGCTAGTAAAGTAATGCTCAGAATTCTCCAAGCCAGGCTTCAACAATAAGTGAACGGTGGAGTTCCAGATGTTCAAGCTGGTTTTAGAAATAAGAGAAAAAATTGCCAACATCTGCTGGATCATCAAAAAAAGCAAGAGTTCCAGAAAACATCTATTTCTGCTTTATTGACTGTGCCAAAGCCTTTGACTGTGTGGACCACAATAAACTCTGGAAAATTCTGAAAGAGATGGGAATACCAGACCACCTGACCTGCCTCTTGAGAAACCTGTATGTAGGTCAGAAAGCGACAGTTAAAACTGGACATGGAACAACAGACTGGTTCCAAGTAGGAAAAGGAGTATGTCAAGGCTGTATATTATCACCCTGCCTATTTAACTTATATGAGGAGTACATCATGAGAAATGCTGGGCTGGATGAAGCACAAGCTGGAATTAAGATTGCCAGGAGAAATATCAATAACCTCAGATATGCAGAGGACACCACCCTTATGGCAGAAAGTGAAGAAGAACTAAAGAGCCTCTTGATGAAAGAGGAGAGTGAAAAAGTTGGCTTAAAGCTCAGCATTAAGAAAACTAAGAAAATGGCATCCGGTCCTATCACTTCATAGCAAATAGATGGGGATACAGGGGAAACAGTGGAAACAGTGGCTGACTTTATTTTCTGGGTTCCAAAATCACTGCAGATGGTAATTGCAGTCATGAAATTAAAAGACACTTACTCCTTGGAAGGAAAGTTATGACCAACATAGACAGCATATTAAAAAGCAGAGACATTGCTTTGTCAACAAAGGTCCATCTAGTCAATGCTATGTTTTTCCAGTCGCCATGTGTGGATGTGAGAGTTGGACTATAAAGAAAGCTGAGCACCAAAGAATTGATGCTTTTGAACTGTGGTGTTGGAGAAGACTCTTGAGAGTCCCTTGGACTGCAAGGAGATCCAGCCAGTCCATCCTGAAGGAGATAAGTCCTGGGCGTTCATTGGAAGGACTGATTTTGAAGCTTAAACTCCAATACTTTGGCCACCTGATGTGAAGAGCTGAGTCATTTGAAAAGACCCTGATGCTGGGAAAGATTGAGGGCAGGAGGAGAATGGGATGACAGAAGATGAGTTGGTTGGATGACATCACCAACTCAATGGACATGGGTTTGGGTGGACTCCAGGAGTTGGTGATGGACAGGGAGGCCTGGCGCTCTGCGGTTCATGGGGTCACAAAGAGTCAGACACGGCTGAGTGACTGAACTGAATTGAACTGTAGTTGCTATAATCATTTTGATCATTATTTTTTTCTAGCTTTATTATTTAATTATGAATAAAAGAACAAAAGTAATTTCCTAAAAATATACCCTATGTTCATTGATAGTCATCTATGGATGTGGTTTCCAGTTCTTAATCTATGATGCCAAATTGCAGTGTGATTTGGGAACAAACAAATGGAAGATGGTCAGGTAAAATTCAGTATTGAAAATGCCAATTGCAATTTTTTTCTTGTGCCTGGGATAAGGCTTAAAATAATAGTTAAAATTCCACGTATCTTTGCTTTTCATTTTATTCAAATGCACTCACTAATGTGTAGCTGTTTTCTTATAATGACTGGAGGCTCAGATTTATGACAACAACTGTCTTTTATTTTTCATAGGAAACTTGGTTATTTGTTAATAAAGCAATTTGCATTATAACAGTCCGCTGAATGATACAAGTCTTGTTTCTAGTGGCACACAGAAGGCAAATTTTTAGTTATGATATTCTCACCATCATTTTTCATAATTTTCTGATTTTCTTCTTTGTACAGATGTTAAAACTGAAAGACTACGGTATCACTGTCAGAACTAATAGTAAACAAGTCTATCCCGACTCTTCATACTCTCTGTGATTTATTGGCCTTTCCTGTCATATCTGACTTAGACTTCATACCATGTCAAGCAAAGAATGTGGGTCAAGAAATGAAGGAGGATAGCAACTTTCAGATACATTTTTCTCTCCTCCCCTTGCAGAGAGCTAGGCACACAGAAGACAGTTTACTATATAGAGTGCTTATGTTTATAAACTTGCAATATTTCAGTTGTCAAAGTCAATCTAATCCACAGAGGGAAATGTTTCAAAAAGAAGAAGAAAGAAAAATAAACTTATTCTTGCTGCTGGGGAATTTGAAAGTCATTAAGATTACTAAGCAGGTCAACTGTCATTTAAAACTACTAATGTCTTGTCGCTGTGCAACAATAGAGTTGATCCTGCCTCCTCCACCATAAAGTAGCTCACTTGGAAGGGAGTATAAGGCTACATGAGCACTTTTTTTCTTTCTTTTTTTTTTTTTTATTTTTTTTTTAGCACTTTTTTTCTTAACTCACAAGTCAGAAGTTCTGGGACCTCAGGTTGCTTCAAATGGCCCTTCCAGAGTTGCTTCAAATGGCCCTTCTAAAATCAGTTGCTGGAAATGTTACATTTTTAGGTATTACCACAACTGACCACCAAAGAGACTGTCTGAGGTATTAGTTGAAGCTGGTTGCCTGTTTCTGGCCCCTAAATGTGATGTACACACTCTGTACCCATTCGCCTTTCATATACACATACATTTTACATTTTAAACTGCAATAAAAGGTGACTATATTAAAAGTAATATAAACTGTACACCTCCCATACTGAAATAAATTACCTTTATCCAAATAATTGAATAGTCCTATTACATTTTTATATTTGAGCAGAACAAGTAAGTAAACAAATTTTCAGTTTTTTATATGGAAAGATATGTGTTCTCATTCACAGATTCAAGTAATTTAGTTTTCAACTTTATGTATACTAATAAATTCTTAAATAGTAAGTATTAATATTGATTTAAATTCTTAATAGTAAGTATTAGTGTTGATTTGTGACCAATCCCGCAGTATAGGTCATTGAGCAACTATTCTCAAGATAATGATGTAAAATAGAGTTTTTACTTAGTAAAAGATGATAACTCTTAAAGAAATTAAAAAAAAAACACAATAAAATCAATTTTACAATTAGGCTTAGTTATATTTTAAAATACAACTATTACTTTGGTATCTATAGTTTTAAAACCAAAAGAAAAATGTTGTAAGGAAATATTAAAAAAAAGTAATGAAATTTAATTTAAAATATGCAACAATTAAATTTGTATCAGGATAAATAACAGGGCAAGAAAATATTGGAATTATTTAATTCAACAACAGCAGAAACTACAAAAGCAGCAGAAAAAGATGCCAGAAAGAACAATAAATATTTTGTAGAGTTGCCTAAGGTATTATTTCAATAAAAGGCTGTGTAAGCAAAATTTTATATATATACAAATTTTAAACATATAAATATAAAATTGCATTTTATACATCGACCCCTAAATAAAATCCCAAAGCTAGATTATCCACCACCTGTTCTAATAGTAAGTAATTATCCAATATCTTCTTCAAGGATGTTCTCTAAGGATAATGAAAAAAAGACTTAGAATAGAGACATATTAAAAGCATTTTTTTTTAAGTCAAAAGAAATGTAAAATATACACAAATAAACTTATTAGGAAACTCATAGCCTATGTTGGGGCTTCCCATGCGGCAGAGTGGTAAAGAATTTCCTGCAATGCAGGAGACCTGGGTTCAATCCCTGGGTTGGGAAAATCCCCTGGAGAAGGGAATGACCACCCACTCCAGTATTCTTGCCTGGAGAATCCCATGGACAGAGAGGCCTGATGGGCTACAGTCCATGACTGAGTGACTAACGCATAGCATATGCTGAACAATTCAAAAAGAAAGATAAGAATTTTGGTGAGTGATTTCACTGACAGTTATTGAGGACTGGGTGTATTTGGGGTGACAGGGACAAGTCTGTTGGACAAACTGATTAAATGGTCAGCTTTTGTGGGTTTAGACCTGTGTCCAAGAGAGAAAGTGCAGTCATAATTCAAGACATCTGTTTGTACACGGTTCCAAATAGACTTTAAAACTGAAATTCTGCTCTCTTTTTGAAAGAGAGCAAATTTAAGTGTCCTCAAGAGACCAGAGTAAAATTTCTTTCCCCTTCAGGAGACCATATCAGTATGTCTTGCATTATTGTCTGTACATTTAGAGAAAACATTATTCCACAAATGTGGCTAACCTTTTTAATAAAATTCTTATTACCGTAATTTTGCAAGCTACGACATAACTTGCATAACTACAAGTTATAACTACGTAACTACAAAAGTACATGATGTTAGTCGGTGGTTTGAGAGAATTTGAAGAAACTGCCTAAGCGCTTAATTTACACAACTATACAAAATGATGATTGCCCATTTCAAACAGAGAGATTCATTTAGTAAAAAATTGAAACAACTTTATCCTTAGACCAAGAAGCTCAGTCTTTAAAACTATAGCTATTATATTGATATGTATATTATTAAAGATAAACTATTTTAAATTCAGGGGAATTTTTCATGAACATTTTTGAAGTGAACATTTTCATTAAAAATAATACATAAAGTAATTAACCTCCAATTAAAATAAATTAAAAAAGGAAAAAAAAAAGAAAAAAAATACAAGGTGATTGAAACCTGACTAAGCAAAGTTCATATATATTAAAATGAGAAGAAATTTTTTCGTTGTGTGTGTATCTGTGTATTTCACCCACATTTATACTTCAGAATTAAATACCATACCAGAAAGTTTTGATTTAATGAATACTCTTTTAAGGATTTAACTACAATACAAATGTCTACTTATGATTCTATTTGCTGGTTCTCAAGTATTTTCTGTCATAAACATAAGGCTATTAGATAGTAATTGTAATGTAAATGCTGAGAAGTATTCAGTAAGCTCCAGTAGTTTGATTTTTTTCATTAATTTTTGTAAATGATTTTCATATTCAGATCATTTCATATTGTAAAGAAACAATGGTACATCAACCTATATATATATATATATACATATATATATACCTTCATAAATTGTGTGAAAATAAATTTTATATGTTATTTAGTTATAATAGGAATATTGTACTTGATAGGAATATTAATATAAGGACTGGTTGGAATTTAACCACTTACTATTTTTTAAAGATGAGTTAGTATTGAATACACATATTCTAAGATTTATTCAACAGAGTAATTATAGCCAAACTGTCACTATTGTGTCATTTTGTAAAAGTGAGCAAAAATTCAACAAGGCAAGCACTCTCCAATTTAGAACCACTTTACCAATGTATTTAAGTGACAGGGGGAAAAAAAATGAGACAATCTGTCAGTTAAGTCAAACAAACAATAATTAAAAAAAAAAAAACCCTGCAAAGTCAATTGAACAAGTTCTGGAATTTTACATATAAAATAAGTGGTGTTGACCTGAAATCTTTACTCTTTAGCATAAAATATAGTTATGAAAAATTGTCAGAAAACTAACTTTTCTTAATTTTCTTCTCATCCATTTTCTAAATTCTATTTTCTAGTTCAGTTATTATGTATAACTTTTTTCTCTTCACCATTTAAGAACCAGGGTAACTACACACTATCAGTTGGATAAGCATTTGCTATCCCAGAGACTATGCGAATGAGAGGGAGGAAATTTTACTCTGATAATAATTATTAATGATGATCCCACATTAACTGAATGAAGAATTTTTAACATGAACTCTCTGTCTTTACCATTTAACTAAATTTAGGATCACCTGTTTCCAGCAAGTAGCAGCATAGAGGATGTATATAGTCAGCCGTAAACAGGGTTTATGTAGAGTGTGTGTGTAGAAACATCGCCTGATTGCATCACACACTATATATTCATCACTTAGTTCTTTCCCTTTCTATCTCTCATAATGAAGTAACATTAAAAGCAACATAAACCAAAGGTAAAATTAACTGAAATATTACCAAATATGGAAAGGAGAGATGAACTACAATAGGTCAGAGTTTTTTTTTTCTTTTCCATATAGCTTTCACTCACATTCATACAATCTGATTTCATTTCAAGCTCTCATTTACTTGCCTGTTACTTTCATTCCAGGTAGAAACCTTCATCCTTTCTAAATAGGTTAGAGAGTGAGTCAGAGGTCAAATGCCACTTCATATCACTTAGATTTACCTATCATGCAAATATACTTACAGTGTTAATAATTTACACTCACCTTAAGAAAGAAAAAAATGAGATTTTAATTTTGTGTAGTTAATTTACAAGGTATAAAAATATTTTTATATACATCAAATTTAAAATTTTCCATTTAAAGCAGAAGTAACATCTCATTTAATCAAAACAAGCAGGCTATATACAGAGGCATTAAAAATATCTTCATGTGCTCAAGAGACACTGCAGATGGTGAAACCTAAGAGCTGTATATAATTTCTTATATTGTCAACTGGAAAGACTAAAAGACATAATCAAGAGGTTAACTGTGACTATTAACGAATCAGCATCTACTATAAAAATAATCTCGCTCATTTAAATATTAAAAAAATAAAGTATCATCAAAGAATGCTGTGTATAATTTTTACAATTCTGTGTGTGGTTAATAACTTTGACATTCAAAATATTAAAAAAAATGTGAAGAAAGATTCAGCCTAGTTTTCCTACTGATTTTTTTTTTTTCTCCCTTTAAGTAATTTGGCCTCATAATCATGCATCAAAACATCAGAATGCTTCATCACCGGTACTGGGGCAGAAGACAGTTTCAATTTTTAAAAACTTGTCTCTCCAAGTAAATCTGCTGAACCAATAATAGTTAGATCCCCTGTTCTGTCATCGATATTATAAGAAGGAAAAAAGCCAGTTGACTTAGTAGTTGATTGCTGGTGCCTTGAAAAAGAGTGGGTGTTAATATTACTATGTTCCTACAGAGAAAAATCAGGAGACCTAAAAGGTCTGAACCCTGTACATAGGCTGGTGCTATTGCTGACACTGAATCCATACCATCATATTGATGGCCTAAGATGCAATTTTACCTTTATGGTTTTCCCCATCCTAGGAAAAATGGGGAAAAATGGAGGCCCTTAGGATGAGCCAAGATCTCAAAGGAACTATTGTTTATAGCCAAATACCCAAGGTGAACATACTCAGAACAAAAAACTTTGATGCTAAAACCTGGGATAGAGATGTGGGGAATTGGAGAGTTGATGCTTTCCTTGCCTTAATTTGAACATTAGACTTCCAATGGAATGCGTTTTGGTCAGTTAAAGAGGATTTTATTCAGGAGAAATATTTTGATGGCTGAAAAAATTTAATTGGTTAATAATTAGTAACTGTCATAAATTGCAGTTTCATAATAGAGATGGAAAAGTTATAAATGTATTTTGCTGGACAAAACATGAAACTTGGCATGCCATGCCATCCCCCACATCATTTTCCAAAGGAAAGCAGTTGATATTTTTTCATATTGTCATGCAGTACACTGTATGATGCCCTTCAGTTCAGTTCAGTTCAGTTGCTCAGTCATGTCTGACTCTTTGCAACCCCATGGACTGCATCACGCCAGGCCTTCCTGTCCATCAGAAACTCCCAGAGCTTACTCAAGCTCATGTCCATCAAATCAGTGATGCCATCCAACCATCTCATCCTCTGTCATCCCCTTCTCCTGCCTTCAATCTTGCCCAGCATCAGGGTCTTTTCCAGCAAGTCAGTTCTTCACATCAGGTGGCCAAAGTATTGGAGCTTCAGGTTCAGCATCACTCCTTCCAATGAATATTCAGGACTGATACCTTTAGGATGAACTGGTTGGTTCTCCTTGCAGTCCAAAGGACTCTCAAGAGTCTTCTCCAACACCACAGTTCAAAAGCATCAATTCTTTGGCCCTCCATTTTCTTTATAGTCCAACTCTCACATCCATACATGACTACTGAAAAACCATAGCTTTGACTAGATGGACCTTTGCTGGCAAAGTAATGTCTCTGATTTTTAACATGCTGGCTAAGTTGGTCATAACTTTTTTCCAAGGAGCAAACGTCTTTTAATTTCATAGTTGCAGTCACCATCTGCAGTGATTTTGGAAACCAAAAAAATAAAGCCTGTCACTTTTTCCATTGTTTCTCCATCTATTTGCCATGAAGTGATGGGACCAGATGCCGTGATCTTGGTTTTCTGAATGTTGAGCTTTAAGCCAACATTTTCACTCTGCTCTTTCACTTTCATGAAGAGGCTCTTTAGTTCTTCACTTTCTGCCATAAGGGTGGTGTCATCTGCATATCTGAGGTTATTGATATTTCTCTTGGCAATCTTGACTCCAGCTTGCGCTTCTTCCAGCCCAGCGTTTCTCATGATGTACTTTTCATATAAGTTAAATAAGCAGGGTGACAATATACAGCCTTGATGTACTCCTTTTCCTATTTGGAACTAGACTGTAGTTCCATGTCTGGTTCTAACTGTTGCTTCTTGACCTGCATACATATTTTTCAGGATGGAGGTCTGGTGGTCTGGTATTTCCATCTCTTTAAGAATTTTCCTCAATTTGTTGTGATCCACACAGTCAAAGGCTTTGGCCTAGTCAACAAAGCAGAAGTAGATGTTTTTCTGGAACTTTCTTGCTTTTCAATGGTCCAACAGATGTTGGCAATTTGATCTCTAGATCCTCTGCCTTTTCTAAATTCAGCTTGAACATCTGGAACTTCACAGTTCATGTACTGTTGAAGCCTGGCTTGGAGGATTTTGAACATTACTTTGGTAGCATCTGAGATGAGTGCAATTGTGCTGTAGTTAAAACATTCTTTGGCATTGCCTTTCTTTGGGATTGAAATGAAAACTGACATTTTCCAGTCCTGTGGCCACTTTTGAGTTTTCTAAATTAGCTGGCATATTGAGTGCAGAACTTTCACAGCATCATCTTTTAGGATTTGAAATAGCTCAACTGGAATTCCATCCCCTCCAATAGCTTGTTCATAGTGATGCTTCCTAAGAGCCACTTGACTTCACTTTCCAGGATATCTGTAATGTCTTTGGATGGCCTTTGTCCTTTCAAGGGCCACTGAATATATCCTGAAAACTAAGAGTTATAGTTTATCTAGTTGCTTGAGATAAGAAACCTTCTGACAGGGGAAATGTATATTGAATAGATCAAAAATGATTAAATAAACTGATTAATATTCCTTTTGTTGACTATGACAGCAAGTTGGGAAGGAATAAAAGAGGTAGAAAATCAATAGAGGTCAGTAGATTCATCAGTATGGGAGATCTGAAAAGGAAGCAAACCATGTCTGCTTCTGCAGTTATGATAGCCCACTACAGGTTCCTAAAGTATAGCTGCATTTCCTAAAATATATCCTTTGATATTGATAAAACCTTATAGCATGGAAATGTAGAATGGTTCTCTCTCTAATGTTTTTGGTTAACCTTGCAATAAATATGAGACATATAAAATGAGACCATTTGATAACATCCCTACCTCTTCAAGGAATCTAACCCATCAGGAAACAAATGTTGTTGCAAAGTATACAGCATCAGTTTAGGTTTTGATCATTTCAATAATGCCATGCTACTATTGCTATTCTGCAGTTAATTCTGAACAAGGAAGAGTAAATTACAAGAAAGAAACTGCGGGAACTTTGGAGAAAATGACCATGGGGACACAGTAGATGTTGGAATTAGTTCCTCCTCAAATGGAGTAGATAGGGCCTCACTGGTAGCCCAGATGGTAAAGAATCTGCATGAAATTCAGGAGACACAGGTTCAAGTCCTGGGTGGGGAAGATTCCCTGGAGAAGGAAATGGCAACCCACTCCAGTATTCTTGTCTGGAGAATTCCATGGGCAGAGGAACCTGGCGGGCTACAATCCATGGGGTCAGACAGAGTCGGAAATGACTGAGAGACTGAGCACACAGCATGGAGTGGAAATGGAGGAATCCTGGTGAGAAGAGTGCATATCGAGATTTTATTATGAAAAGTAGGGGTGAGGGGGAATCTCAGAAACAGAGGAAAATGTGCAGAATGACAAGGTATATGAGTGAATGATATATTCAGATAGCTAAATATTTCTTATAGAGATTAAAGAACCAACATTTGAATATAACAAGGAAATGTGATCAGTTAAACAGATAAAATCACACCAAAATAATCATAACTTTTTAAAAGTAATTTCTTACTCTTTGAGATAGTTATACCTATAACTTGGATTTCCCATGTAGAGGATATTTCTTCAGGAATATTATAATGTTGTATAATATAATGTCATGTCACAACATTCACTATAATAGTATCTCACTTGCTTTGGAAATACTACTAGATGATCTACATTGTCTGCCCAAATCTACTATACTATTACTCTGTTGGATTTGAGCTAAGTAATAAATTAAATGCAACATTTTAATATAATATGGTCTCTACAAAAATATCATACCAAACCCAAACAAACCTCAAAAGCTTTATTCAGATTGTACTCTGTCATGTACCAATTCTGCAAGAGGCATTGTTGAATGATATGGAATTCTATCTTGTATAAATTCTACATGAAACCAAATTTTTCTAAGAAAATTCATCTTAAGACATCAGGAATATCCTGGAAGAATCTGCAGTATGAAATATTTTAAGGGTTTGATATATACTGCTATTTAAAGTTCTATCTTTTGTATGTGGATAAAACTGGTTCAAACTAGTTTAATCTTCATAAAAAGAGATAATGATGAATTTGTGTGTTTATGCAACTGAAGTATAAGGAAATGTTTAGCAGTAAGAAGGATTTCAATTTATTTCTTCAGGTTCTCTAAGTGAAAATAAAAGAAGAATGAATTTGGAAACTTGCCCCAACAAAAAAGGATATCAGTTTATGGGCTGAAGAAATGACAGTGGTAAGTAATCTGCTCCATAGACAAAACAAAGAAATGCAAGAGTTCCCTGCAGGGAGGTTGCATCTGTTGATAATTATTAGCTTAAAAAGAAGAAACACAAATGTATTTAAAAGTGATTGCATATGAGAATTTCATATTTGGAATGTATATATCTTTATGTTAAATTTATACTAGTTGATATTGCTTCACTTCCTTTGATAATTATTTTCAGCTGCCAAGCAAGCACTCTGGACTTTTAAAATCTTGTGTATTGCATTGTATTTTAAAATATGGACTGATATGGGAAGCAACTTTAGTATAAAGTTGTGAATTTGGATTCAGAGTTTTCCTGCAATCATATTCAAGTCATTAAATGATAACTATTGTATTGATAAAACAAATACCATAGGATAAGAAAAAAATCCATTTCTACAAGGAAATCCATATTTCTTCCTCACTCTTTGGGAAAATAGGTAAAAAAGACAGGATAAAGTGAGTGGATGTTTGTGTATCTTATGTATTTAGAATGTTCCATGTAAAAATATATAAATAATTTTCAAGAGGACATGAGGAAGAGAAGTTAATGAATAAAATATACAGTTAATGCCAAGATTGAATCATTTTATTTCTGAAAATGAGCAAGAGTTAGGTTGCAATGTGACATTGGCTTCCAGAGCCTGAATTTAGGAGAGATCTAACAAATGACATTAGAGTCTCTGGGCTAGTCAAGCTGAGATAAAGGAGTCTGACTTGATTACGTACAGCCAGCAACTCAATGAGTTAACAAATCTAAGTGTAAAATGTGTCTGCATTTACTGACAGGGCACCAGGCTATTGCTTTTCTGAGAAGAGGAAACTAAGATGGGCTGAAGTTTGAAGACAGAGGACAATGACAGGGAGACCCAAGATAAGCCAGATAAAGTTTTTATATTTAGTGCTATGTTCTAAAAAAATGCTGGAGACTTGAGTTTACAGGGTCTTTTATTTTCTTTATTTTTTTCTTACAATATATCAGTAAGTAGGTGTGTCAAAGTTTTAATAGAAATGGTAACCCTTAAGAAAAACTTTACATGACTATAGTAGGGTAAACAAGTTAAATTCATACAATGAATTATAAAAAAGAAATTAAAATCAAAATCTAACAGAGAAAATGAGAAAAAAGAAAGCACTAGTTGATTTGCAGTTAATCACAAAATTATTTCTTGAAAAAGAAAGTATATGAAAGTTTAACCATCGTGACATGTTTTGTGTATTCAGAGATCTGGGAAGGACGACTTCCCCAAGGACAGTAGCTCAGTGCTAATCCACCACTAGTATCCCCTGGGCTTCCTGGAGAATTTTGTGTGACCTTTAGTTAGATCTCATGTCTGCTAGGGAACAACTTTTTAAAAATTTTCTCTGGGGTTGTGTCTGAATAAAGGCTATGCTATAATTAAACAGGAGCTACAGGGGAAAGAGGATGTAGGAATGCTAATGAGGTTTTTAAAAGAAATGCTTTGGGATTTATCAATTTAGTAGTTAAATTATTGATGAGAAAGATTTCACTAATCGAAAATCAGATTTAAGTGTATTTTCAAAGTTCAATTATGTTCAGTCAATTTGCCTTTTAATTAAAAATAAACAAATGATCTGGGCTGCTTTGGTTTTATATGGAAAGCAATTATTAATAAAATGTAATTTATGACTTTCCAAAGGTGGATTTCTTTTATACACGTCTTTCTTTAGAAAAGTAAACTAATAAACATGGCACTCAAAGGGGTGTATGTCATTGTCACTCTGAAGTGATAACTCAGTAATGTATGTATACAGAATTTATTAGTAGACATTTAAAAAAGTCTTTGAAAAAGTTTGTATCAATATACCAAAAAGATCAGAATAGGTTAACACTTTACATATCTTTTAAAAGTATCTTTCATCTTATTTTGCATATAGCCAATCTCATTTAGTATGCATTATATTTATTTAAAAATTTATTTATTTATATACAAATTTAAAGGTTAAGTTCAATTTACAATTGGCTATATTCCCTGCATTTTACAGTATATTTCCTTGCAAAATATTTATTTTAAAATTTTAATAACATTATTTTAACATTTAATGCTTACTGGGTAATGCATTGTGTGTATTTATAGTGGCTGAAGTGTAATATTTATGTACTTAATTGACGTTTAAGCAAAAATATCTGTACAAGGGGCATCATTTTTCTAATAGAATCTTTTTCTACTTTTTCCTAATGGCGCTGTACAATTTACTATGCTCTATAAACTTCTATTTCTTTAGATGGTAAATGGAGATAATACTATTAGGTCACATGGCTATTGAGCTATTAGAATTAAATGAAACAATGCTTTAGCTAACATTATCATCAACCCCTTTCCCCCCCCCCCCCTTTTTTTTTGGTGAAACTTTCTCCTATTCAGTTTCTGATTCCAAACTATGAGTTTCATTTATTTTACTTAAATTCCTGATCTCTTTGACACTTTTATTGTTTCTACTCCTCTCAAATTAGTATTTTTCTTAACCCACCATTCAATTCAATTGTTCTTTCAAAAACCTTGTTTAATAACCTCAGTACAATAAAGATTAATCTGTCTTTCACTGATTAGGAACATTTTAAATAGAGCAAGTTTCCCCAAGATATGTGTATTTATTTATATGCAATTCAGTAAATGACTGAATTACTCTAAATAATAGTCTTCTTTATTCTTTAAAAAAAATTTGTTTGACATTTTGGTAAACTTAAGTCTGATTCTCATCCCAGTTTTTTAAATCCTTAGTTTGAATATTTCTCAATGCTGAAAGAGATAACTCCAAATACAAATATCTAAATGGAAGAATCTATCAGCAACTTTCACACTTTATCTTGATCATCAGCGTCAAATCATATTCACCATTTAAGATTTACTTTTTTGAAATTCCACAAAATCCATTTTTAATTTCATCAAAATTTTTATATTTCTTGTTATAAATCACTTGTTTTTTCAAGCTAATCACAATGCTTTGCATTTTTATATTTTTTTTTACAAATGGTTTTATAACTGATTGGTTGTTTTTGGAAGATTTTTTTTAAACAGGAACTTTTCTCCAAATTTTTGTGTATTTTCTAAGTGTGCAGATACAGGTTTCTTTAATGAATGGTGCACACATGCCATTTCCAAGAACTCAGTAACATAACAAAGAAAATATTTCAAATATCTGTTTTCTAAATACTCTACCTCACACACAGTTCTTTCCAAGAATATTTATCTTCTGATCTGTTAAAATGCTCCTTTTTCCCCTTAGATATACAGATTAAATGTGCTTTTTTTAAAAAAAAAGCTGATGGATAGAGTATTTTTAAAATACACTGCCTTTTAAGTGTCTTTTAGAGCAAAAATGATAGGGCAATATATTTTAGTTTCTCTTCTTTTGTACAAAGAAAGACGTGCAATCTGTCTTCAAATTCTATGCACTACTCTTCCCTCTTGATAACTGATACATTTTCAACATTTTTTGTGTATAAGGAAAAAATATTTATTAGTCAAATCATTACCTTTTAGCAAGTTACTGTAAAGATTTAACTGTATTTAAAATTGCTAACTTTATAGAATTATTTATATCAATATTTATGCAAATTCTTGCAACAATTTTGAGTATTAATTGTCCTATGACTAATGCAATAAATGAATTTCAAGTCTAATATTCTCATTAAATAGAGTGGATATCAATCCATATTTAAAACTGTGTTCGAGATAATGCTTTTCTGAATTTTTGAGCAACTCTATTTTATATCTGATTAAATTATGATTGTTTTCACTTGAAAATTTAAATGACAGTTAACGCTGTCATTTTCTTGGTGTTTGTTTGGAACTGTGAAAGTGTTAGTCGCTCAGTTTTGTCGGACTCTTTGCAACCCCGTGAACTTAAGTTCGCCAGGTTCTTCTGTCCATGGAATTTTCCAGGCGAGAATACAGGAGTGGGTTGCCACTCCCTTCCCAGGGTTGCTTCCAACCCAAGGTTTGAACTTGGGTCTCCTGCACTGCAGGCGGATTCTGTATGGTCTGAACCACCAGGGATGCTTGCATAATTGGTCTTGTGTCAATACGGATTTTAGGAAGGGCGGTAGGGAGCTTTCAAATGGCTTATCAATTTTGTATGTGTTAGTTTTGTTGAAGCTAAACAGAGTAATTGGCAAACTATTTAACTATTTACTTGCTAAGTAATGTCTGATTCTTCTGAGACCCAATGGACTGTAGCCTGCCAGGCTCCTCTATCCATGGGATTTTCCAGGCAAGAATACTGGAGTTGATTGCCGTTTCCTTCTCCAGGGGATCTTCCCGGCACAGGGATCAAACCCACTTCTACTTTGGCAGGCGGATTCTTTATCCCGGCTTCCCTGGTAACTCAGCAGGTAAAGAATCCACCTGCAATGCAGAAGAAAGTGAAGTCGCTCAGTCTTGTTCGACTCTTTGCTACCCCATGGACTGTAGCCTGCACCAGGCTCCTCCGTCCATGGGATTTTCTAGGCAAGAGTACTGGAGTGGGTTGCCATTTCACCCTGGTTCAGTTCCTGGGTTGGGAATTTCCCTGGGAGAAGGGATAGGCTACCTACTCCAGTGTTTTGGGGCTTTCCTGGTAGTTCTGGTGATAAAGAATCTGCCCGCAGTGCTGTAGACCTGGGTTCCATCCCTGGGTTGGGAAGATCCCCTGGAGGAGGAAACGGCAACCCACTCCAGTATTCCTGCCTGGAGAATCCCCATGGACAGAGGAGACTGGCGGGCTACAGCCCGTTAGGGTCGCAAGGAGTGGGACACGACTGAGTGACTTACGACCTGGGAACACATAAACTGCAATAAACTGCCATAAAATGAAAGCAAAATGGTGAGCTTCTAAGCGCTTGTCTCCTGCAAAGCTAAACTTTTTTTTTCTGCATACATAATCTATCCTTGAACATGTGGCCACCTGATCTATAAAACAAAAAAACGACCATAGCTGAATGTTAGCAAAGCTTGATTTCTTTCCTTAGGTAAAAATGAACGTAAATAACCATCTTGTTCCTTTTCCTGCTTCCCACTTGATTATACACAAATGTTCCCTTGTGTGTTCACCCCTTTTAGGAGGTCACAGATCTAGAAGAGAGAGTTAGGTGAATTTTGAGATGAAGGGTCATTCCTTCAAAACAATAGTCTTTGCTAGGGATCATTCATGTACCTATTTTTTTGTTTGTTTTTTTACATAGTTTGAAAAGTATTATTGATTGTATCCTTTATTTTTTTTTACTTGCCTATAGAGACATGCACACAGAGCCCTTGCTGTCAACAGAAAAAGAGCAATGAAAGAAGTAGTGAGTGTGAATTTATGTAGCACACAGCATAATGTGAGTGCTTGATAAATGTTAGATGATGGTTACAAACATTGTCAATTTCATTACATATTTCCTGAAATAATATCATCTTAACCCACCTTCTTTTTAAATACTGTTTTCAACTTCTTGGAAGAGGAAAAATATTCTGTGGAAGTTTTCTTTAAGTCTGAAGGGAAATGTCAACCGGATGTTTAAGATTTTGTTGATGATCTGTGTTTATTATGTTTGTAATACTCTTTAATAATGTTGAGGAAAAAGTAAAATAAAAGATTGAATTTTATAGCCAGCCTGAACTTCTAGAAATATTTGAAGATCTGAAGATTCATATTATGAGAAGAAGGAATCAAGTAGAATACTCCAGTAAAACACTCTAGTGGAAATAACACTGAATATTGGTGATTTATGATTTTGTGTTACATTAAAAATTGTGTTTTCTCTCTGTGATATTCAGCTTTTGGAGTAGAACATTCTAGTAGAAATAATACTGAATGTTTATGTTTTATGCCATTGTGTTTTTGTTTAAAAAATATGGGGTTTCTCTGTGATATTCAGCTCTTGGTGTAGTGACAGTTTCCTAATCTCACCACTTTTTTGTACAAATCACTTCAGTGCCCACCTGGGCACCTAAACAGAATATGGTAAAGTTATGTTACATACCTATGAACACAGATTGCTTCGCTTTGACATTGCTATCCTTTATTACATTTTTTTTCCACGAGTCTCCTCACATGGAACTGATAAAGCAAGCTAACATTTTATTATGTGCAGTGTTGTTTTTGATTGATCCCTCATTGTCTTAGCTTTGTTTTATTATTTTCTTTGACTCTATGCTCTGTTTTCCCACAAGGGATTATTGTTTATAGCTATAGGAAATGTCAACCCACTTCAGTACTCTTGCTTGGAAAATCCCATGGACAGAGGAGCCTGGTAGGCTACAATCCATGGGGTCGCAAAGAGTTGGACATGACTGAGCGACTTCACTTCTCTCCATGTAAACAATGGGGCTTCCTGGGTGGCTCAGTGGTAAAGAATATCTCTGCCAATGCAGGAGACACAGGTTCAATCCCTGGGTGAGAAAGATGGCCTGGAGAAGGAAATGGCAACCTACTCTGGTATTTTTGCATGGAAAATCCTATGGACAGAGGACTCTGGTGGGTTGCAGTTCCTGGGGTCACGAAAATTCAGATAAGACTTAGCACTTAACAACAATAACAACAACAATGTAACCATAGCACATGCTTAATTTCTGTAGGCATAGTTCTTGTCTACACAATGTGGAGACAATTTTTATCTACTGATGGGGCTATCTCAAGGCTTGAAAATTGTTTTGAGGCTCTATAGTCATATTACTGCCAGAAACAAGGGCATCTATAATAATGTAAACATGTACATGTATATTCATTTTTCCTCCAGGGGATTTTCTTGACCCAGGGATTGAACCTGGGTCTTCTGTATTAGAGGCAGATTCTTTACCATTTGAGCCACCAGAGGATGCCATTTATATATGTATATATGTGCATATAAATACATACATACATATATATATATATATAAGCTGAATGAAAATATATCTTCATTATTTTAAAAATTGGTAATGATTAGCTATTGTTGGTATTATCTTTTAATGGGGAAAATTTTGTTATGACCAATTTTTAAAATAATGTAAGGTATATATTTATTCAGCCAATTTATATATATACATATAAATATTCATGCATACATATAAATTTGCTGGCCAGCTTGAACATAAATAAATAATGATAATAATAAAGTCAAGGAACTTTATAAGACTTAAATAAGATAATGCATCTAAAGAAAGTAGAACAGTTTGGGAAATGATAATGCAAAATAGATATTAGTTATTCTTTTAAAGGCCTGTTTATACTCATATCTCTTTTTATCTAAAGAGGATCATTGTATATCTACAAAGGGCTTCATTGGTGGCTCCGTGGTAAAGAAACTGCTTACCGTGCAGGCAATCTGGGTTCAATTCCTGGGTCAGGAAGATCCCCTGGAGGAAGATATGGCAACCGACTCCAGTACTCTTGCCTAGAGAATCCCATAGACAGAGGAGCCAGGTGGGCTGCAGTCCATCAGGTCTCACAAAGTCAGACACCACTGAAGTGACTAAGCAGCATATATATATACACATATATATGAGATTGTATATATATAATTTATCTAATAAAATATTTACTAAAAATAATATTTAACAATAACTTTATATATATATACATATGTATATGTATATATATATATGTATACCATCTGAATGCAGAGTTCCAAAGAATAGTAAGGAGAGATAAGAAAGCCTTTTTAAGTGAACAAAACAAATAAATGGAGGAAAGCAATAGAATGGGAAAGACTAGAGGTATCTTCAAGAAAATTAGAGATACCAAGGGAACATTTCATGCAAAGATGGGCACAATAAAGAAAAGGCACAGAAATAAAAGCAAACATATTAAGAAGTGATGGCAAGAATACACAGAGCTGTACAAAAATGGTTTTAATGACATGGATAACCAGGATGGTGTGATCACTCACCTAGAGCCAGAAATCCTGGAGTGTGAAGTGAAGGGGACCTTAGGAAGCATTAATATGAACAAAGTTAGTGGAGGTGATGGAATTCCAGTTGAGCTATTTCAAATTATAAAAGATGATTCTATTAAAGTGATGCACTCACTATGCCTGCAAATTTGAAAACTCAACAGTGGCCACAGGACTGGAAAAGGTCAGTTTTCATTCTAGTTCCAAGAAGGGTAATGCCAAAGAATAAACTACAGTGCAATTGCCTGCATTTAATATGTTAGCAAGGTAATGCTCAAAATCCTTCAAGATAGGCCTCAACAATACATGAACTGAGAACTTCCAGATGTACAAGCTGTATTTAGAAAAGACGGAGGAACCAGAGATAAAATTGTCAACATCTGTTGGAGCATAGAAAAAGCGAGGGAATTCCAGAAAATCATCTACTTCTGCTTTCTTGACTATGCTAAAGACTTTGACTGTGTATCACAACAAACTCAAAAACTCTTAAAGAAATGGGAATACCAGATCACCATTTCTACCTCCTGAGAAATGTTGTTTCTCAGAAGAAGAAAAGTTAGAAGCGCAGTTAGAACTTGAAATGGAACAACAGATCGGTTCAAAATTTGGAAAGGAGTGTGTCAAGGCTGTATATTGTCACCCTGCTTATTTAACTTCTATGCAGAGTGCACCATGCAAAATGTCGGGCTGGGTGAAGCTCAAGCTGGAATCAAGATTCCTGGGAGACATAGCAATAACCTCAGATACGCAGGTGACATCACCCTAATGGCAGAAAGTGAAGCGAACTAAAAAGCCTCTTGATGAAGGTGAAAGAGGAGAGTGAAAAAGCTGGCTTAAAACTCAACATTCAAAAAACTAAGACCATGACATCCAGTCCCATCACTTCATGACAAATAGATGGGGAAAAATTGGAAATAGTGACAGATTTTATTTTCTTGGTCCCAAATCACTACAGACAGTGACTGCAGTCATGAAATTAAAAGATGCTTGTTCCTTGGAAGAAGAGCTATGACAAACCTAGACAGTGTATTAAAAAGCAGAGGCATCACTTTGCTGACAAAGGTCTGGGCTGTCAAAGCTGTGTTTTTTCCAGTAGTCTTGTGCGAATGTGAGAGTTGGACCATAAAGACAAATTAGTGCCAAATAATTGATGATTTCTAATGGCGGTGCTGAAGAATGTTTGAGTCCCTTGGACAGCAAAGAGATCATACCAATCAATCCTAAAGGAAATCAACCCTGAATATTCACTGGAAGGACTGATGCTGAAGCTGAAGCTCCAGTGCTTTGGCTACCTGATGCAAAGTGCTGACTCATTGGGAAAGACCCTGATGCTGGGAAAGATTGAGGGCAAGAGGAGAAGGAGGCAACAGAGGATAAGACGGTTGCATGGCATCACTGATTCAGTGGACATGAGTTTGAGCAAACTCAGGGAGACCGTGAAGAACAAGGAAGCATGGTGTACTGCAGTCCATAGGATTGCAAAATTCAGAAACAACTGAGTGATTGAACAGCAACATTTATATATATATAAACTTTGTATATACTTTGAAAATATTTATAAACTTTGAAAATGTAGCCATGATTTTCAACTAACAAAGTTGAATTTTACATACTGAATTGGCCAACTCGTTTCTAAACATCTTGCATTTAAGTTCTGGGCAATATTTTAATTTTCTAGTAAGAGTCCAAAATGTAATTCTCTTAATTTGTCTTTTAGCAAACACAATTTTATTCTAGTCTTTTTTTTTTCTTCATTCTAGTCTTAAACATCAGAAGGAAGAATTGCATGACTGAAAAATTGTGGTTTAGCAAAGTATGTTGATTATTAGATATTAATCAGCAGATTATTATTTTTTTATTCTCTGAACTAATTGCATCATTCCTGTGTTACCTTCATTTAGTGCAAACTTGCTTTGAAGTCATGTAGGTGAATTCCACGAAGATGATTTGTGATGCTTCTTTGACTAGTTTGGAGCATAGCACCAATAGAAAAGGTAATAGTTTGTTATACACAGTGGAATATTTTAACCTATCCTCACTTAATTGACTTTTCTCTGTTATTTTTATGATGAGAAATATAGGCTGTGAATGAGTGAGTATAAAAAAGGATGAACTCAATTGAACGATATTTGGAGGAATTTGGTTTGTACTTTAAAGAAAAAACAGTATCAGTTAATTCAAAGAGGGACATAGCTATCTAAGAAAATGTAAAGGAAAATATATCGCTGTAAGAGAGCTGCAAAGTTGATGATACAAGGAAAAAAATATTGTCATGAGTTTTATTTGGAGTTGAGAAGGTTGGTATGATTATGTACCAAGAAGTGACATGCAAGAATGATTTAACAAGGTGAACTAGAGGAAGTGTTGATTATATGAGAGATAGTGAGTTGATAGACTTTTAAAATTGTATATGCAGAAATAATAAAATGCCACATTTGTACATTTCTTCACATTTCCATATAATTTAAAAACTGAATCCAGTCAGGAGATTAGTCAGGGAAACATTGAGGATTATTCTCCTCATTTTAAATCAGGAAGCAGTGAGTTTCATAGAGATTGAGACTTCCAGAACCCACTGCCTGAATTGTCAGAACTGAAATTAAACCCCTAGACTTTCAGGACTAATGTAATATTCTTTCCATCACATCCAACTGCCTCCTTGAAATAGTAAATCTCTTGCCCTTGTCTTCAAATTGTAGCGTCAGTGGGAGTCTGGACTCCTCGTCATTTTATAATTTCTAGTGTGTGGAATAAGGTAGGAGCTGATATGAAGAAAATCAAAGAAACTAATGGCCAATTTTCTCAGCATGGCATACTGTAAACAATTTCTTAAAGTAGATAAATGTACATAGTTTATACTCTTACTGAAAACTTCAAGAAAGAAGGAAAATAGCAAGCCTTTACAGCCTTAGCAATTTTTATTCCTTTCTACTTCTCTGCCTCATATGTCATCTTAGCTTGGAAATCAATAAAAAGGATTCTCTTTTAAATCCATTTATGTTCAGATTCAACTCTGAATTCAACAAGTGCTTCAAAAAGACAAACTAACCTAGTTTTCTAGACCCCATGAATTTGCTCTGCTGGATATAGATGCCATTTTAGATTCGTGTATGTCCCAAAGCTTATTTCTGAACATAGTTTCTCTTTTAATACAATCTCCATCTTTCTTCTCTTATCCTTGCTGACATTTCATTTCAATCAGGGTTGAGACCTCGTCTTCAATCTTTTTGAATCAACTTTTGATGGATCTAGGTGGTTTGTTAACAGCAGCAGCACCTATTAAGAACAGCAGTGTCTGTCAGTCTTTGATTTTCCCCCACAGGTCATTGTTTATCTTATTCCTGTCTATTTTACAGACTTCAGTAAATTTTAAAAATATATTTAAAAGCCAATTTACTGTTTTGAAAAGTGATAGTTTCCCTTTGTTGTTGTTGTTTTTGTTATATTCAAGGACACAGGGTTATATTTTGATGAAAGTTTTCCTGCTTTATTATCTTCTAACATCATCAGTGAAATGAAGAAGAATGTTCCCAGTGTGTAACCAATACACTGGAACTGTGTTAAAATTTTTAGAAGATACATTATTCTTTTTAAGTCCAATAATGAAATTTTTGAACAAGTACTTTTTTAATAACTTTTAAGAGAAGAATTCTGTTGAACAGGGTTCAATATTCTGTGCTGTCTCTGACACTGTGGAGTAGATGAATTAACAAATTGTGGAATTTTCTCCAGAAATGTATTAACTGAAGCTGTCATTTAGTGATAATGTTGTTTTTTGTGTTTTTAGAAGAAATAAAATCACTAATCTCAAGAATTTAAGAATAAATTCCTGGGCCATTTTTCTATGGAAAATTAGTATACAAGAAAAAGATATTACTTCATAGTAAGTGTGAAACTAGTTAAACATGTAGAATACATCCTAGATTAAAAGACCATAAGCTATGAACATGGCCTGGGGCTCACAATTGTTTGCTTGGAAACTATAATTTAAAATAGGATACTAAAGAGATACTAAAAAGGGAAAAGTTTAAAGAGTTTTTGTTGATGGTGGTGGAAGAGTATATTTTGGGGGGTGGTAAAATGACAAAACTGATTGGATTAGAGCAGATGGTATATCCTGAGTCATAATTTGAAAGAATACTCAGAGGTTTGTGGAATCTGATTAATGTGAAGGATGAGCAAGTACAACTTGCTCATTAGCCAACATGGAACCTGAATTTTTGCTACTTTTAATATAATCACTAAATACGGAAATCCAGAAAAATACTGTAGCATCCAGAATAAGGAACTGAAAATTGTGAAATGGAACAAAATAAAATAATCAGAATTAGAGCTTTATATTTTAGAATTTTTTCCATCTACCCTTATAGTCATATAATATAATTTGCTAAGAAACGTTCACAGCTTTGAATCAACATAGCAGACAATTTAAAAATATTAATGATAAACAAGGAAATAATAAAATTTCAAATACTATAAAGAAAACTTTCTTTCTTCACATATAAAACTATTTCAAAGAGCTTAAGTAAAGTCCACATTATTATAACCACATTATTGCATATGGGCTTCCTTGGTAGTTCAGCTGGTAAAGAATCCACCTGCAATGCAGGAGACCCTGGTTCAATTCCTGGGTCGGGAACTTGCCAGGGAGAAGGGATAGGCTACACACTCCAGTATTCTTAGGTTTCCCTGGTGGCTCTGGGAAAGAATCTGCCTGCAATGAGGGAGACCTGGGTTCTATCACAGGTTGGGAAGATCACCTGGAGAAGGGAATGGCAACCCTCTCCAGTATTTTCCCCTGGAGAATCTCCATGGACAGAGAAGCCTGGCAAGCTAAAGTCCACTGGGATCTCAATGGGACAAGACTGAGCAAAAAAGCACAGCACAGCACAGCATTATTGTATATATGAGTTAAAAATGACTTCTTAATACTGAATTATGCTGACTAAATACATGAAATAATAAATATGTAAGAAATAATATTTAAGGTAACAAAGTGGTTTGTAATATACAAGGTATACAGATAAAACCATACTATAAGATAGTGTTGTACCCGTGTAAATACATATCAACAGAATGTAAGAATTGAAAACAGATCCAGAATGCTATATACATATATATACACACATATCCTTAGAAATATGCATTAGTAGTTTTATAAATATAAAAATAGAATTTATAGGTTAGTGGTTAAAAATGAATTATTGTACAATGATAATGATTCTGAATTGTTTGTTTTCTATAGAATATAATTGAATAATACCATTATTTCACAGTATCAAATATTCCACAATATCAAAATTAAATTTTGATGCTTTAAAAAGAAGCAATATGACATAGGACATCATTTAATAACTAAAATTTTTTCTGTTCTAAGTGTTACAGCAAAAGCAAAAAAAAAACCAAACAGAAAAGAAGACATGAGACAATTTGACTTTGTAAATCATCCAATTACATATGCCAGAAAGCATGTTTTATGAATATCAAAAAATCAGGAATACTAGTAGTATTTTAAAAATTTTAATGAACCCAGAATGATTCTTTCCTGAATATTAGTAAACAAAAGAAACAAAATGGTAGTAAACGCCAATGTTTGTTAACATGAGAAAGAATAAAGTCAATTCCATCTTTTGCTGATATTCTTCAGTGAAACTGACTCTTTCAGATTTTGCTAATGATGATGTAAATTGATTCACAATCCTTCTGGAGATAGGAAGGAAGGGAGGGAGGAAGGAACGAAGGAAAGAAAAAGAAAAGAAAAGAAAGAGAAAAAAGAAAAGAAGAAAAATCAGTTCTAACATAAGTTTGGTAAGTAGAGAAGAGGTATTTAATTTATTTTCTTGCAGGAAAAGACAAAGTTTTAATATGTTCATTTATGTTGCCAGTCTTAGAAAGAACTCATTTTGTAGTATCCCAAACTCCATGACCACTGAAGTCAATTTTGACAAAACTTCCCATATCTTGTAACCATATAGAACACTGTAGAAAAGTTGTTTAAGGATTGTTTGTTTGAATGGAAAGTCTTCTATTTACTATGAAAGGATCTGTTTGCTAGTATGAAATTATGCAAATACAAAAATGTCATTAAAAAGAGATTAATGCTCAAATCCTATACTATTAATAATATATCAGCTGGAAAAAAGAAATAATCCTTCTTTAAGGCAGAAGATGGCAAATAGCAAAAATATTTCCATTTACTTAACTAAACATATAATACTATGTTTAAAAACTTTCTGGTTTATAATTCAATTCTGAAGACAGTGAAAATAAAATTTTTAGAAGATTTAAACTGAATTTGAAATATCATATGACTTCCTATGTTTTTGTAATAAACTTGTAAAAATTAAAGTTAGAAAACAACCGATAGCTATTCATAACTGGAATAAATACAACAATGAAAGAACTGACCTTCATTTCTTAGTATGTGCATACAAATAAGCACTACGGGAAGTGGAAGCAGAAAATGAATTAATGGAGGAAACAGGGTTCAAATATTCCTCTACACATCAATGAAAAATTTTATATATTAAAATTATGGTTTATCAAGCCAGACGGGAAAATAAATGACTATTTAACTATTTTACTGATACAATATGCTAGTGCTTTGAACTTTATACTAAAAAAAATAGTACTTCCCATACTAAATGAATAAGCAAATTCCAAACAATTTAAAATTCTAAACTTTAAACTTGGAACAACTAAAAATACAACAACAACAACAACAAAAGTCAAAAAATATCTGTATACTCTTGGAGTGAAGAATACATTCTTTACAAATTAGATCTAGAAAGAAATATACTAATATTTTCTTGATTATTTTATATGGTATATCTCTATGATTTGAAACTTTTAGTAGGAACAATGTTCATATGTTGAATCAGACATCAATTTTGCAGTAAACATATATTTTATGACATGCATAGAAATATGAATATATAGAATTCATAAAAACTTCTACAAACCAATATAATAATAATAATAGCTGTAATAATAATGATGAATTATAATAGATTTCCAAAGGGCAATTTGCTAATATCTTTTTAAAATTTTCTTTGAATTTATTTTGAATTGGAGGATAATTGCTTTATAATGTTGTGTTGGTTTCGGCCATACACCAGTATGAATGAGACATAAGTATATATATATTCCTTCCCACTTGAGCCTCCTGCCTCCTCCAGCTTCTCCTTTCTACCCCTCTAGGTCATCACGGAGCACCAAGCTGAGCTCCCTGTGATATATAGCAGGTTCCCATTAACTATATATTATATACATATGTATATATGTCAGTGTTGTTCTCTCAGTTTTTCCCACTCTCTTCTTCCCCCACTGAAAATTTTTGTTCTCTGTGTTTGCATCTATATTCCTGCCCTGCAAATAGGTTCATCAATACCATTTTTCTAGATTCTACATACATGCATTAATATATGACATTTGTTTTTGTCTTTCTGACTTTCTTCACTATGTATGGCAAGCTCTAGCTTTATCCACCTCACTTCAACTGACTCAAATGCATCCCTTTTTATGGCTGGATAATAGTCCATTGTATGTGTGCACCACATCTTCTTTATCCATTCATCTGTAGATGGACCTCTCAGTGGTAGAACATGCACTTAGCATGCATGAGGTCGTGGATTCAATCTCTAGCACCCCCAGCTGGAACTTAACTTCTTGGGCTTCCCAGGTGGCTCAGACAATAAAGAAACTGCTTGCAATGCAGGAGATCCAGGTTTGATCCTTAGGTTGGAAAGATGCCCTGGAAAAGGAAATGGCAACCCACTCCAGTATTCTTGCCTGGAAAATCCCATGGACAAAGGAGCCTGACAGTCTACAGCTCATAAGGTTGCAAAGAGTTGGAAATGACTGAGCAACTGTCACTTTCACTTCTTTTACCACATCTTCCTTATCCATTCATCTGTAGATGGACATCTAGATTGCTTCCATGTCCTGGCTATTGTAAACAGTGCTGCAGTGAACACTGGGTTTCAGGTATCAGTTTGAAATATGATTTCCTCAGGTCTTATGGCCAGTAGTGGGATTGCTGGGTCATAAGGTAGTTTTATTCCTGGATTTTAAAGCATCTCCATACTCTTCTCCATACTCGTTGTATCAATTTGCCTTCTCACTAGTAGAGTAAGGAGGTTCCCTTTTCTCCACATCTTTTCCAGCACTTATTGCTTGTAGATTTTTTTATGATGGCCATTCTGACTGAGGAGAGGTGATTCCTCATTGTAGATTTGTTTCGCATTTCTCTAATAATGAATGATGTTGAGCATCTTTTCATGTATTTGTTACCCATACATATGTCTTTGGAGAAATGTCTGGTTAGATGTTCTGTCCAATTTTGGTTGGATAGTATGTTTTTCTGATATTGGGCTGCATGAGCTGCTTGTATATTTTGGAGGTTAATATTTTGTTAGTTGCTTCACTTTCTCCCATTCTAGGGTTGTCTTTTCATCTTGTTTATAGTTTCCTTTTCTGTGCAAAATTTTTAAGTTCAATTAGATCTCATTTGTTTATTTCTGTTTTTATTTCTATTATTCTGGGAGGTGGTTCATAGATAAAATGCTAAAACTAGTACAGCCACTATGGAGAACAGTGTGGAGATTCCTTAAAAAACTGGAAATAGAACTGCCATATGACCCAGCAATCCCACTTCTGGGCATACACACCAAGGAAACTATATCTGAAAAAAACACGTGCACCCCAGTGTTCATCACAGCACTGTTTTCAATTGCCAGGACATGGAAGCAACCTAGATGCCCATCAGCAGACAAATGGATAAGGAAGCTATGGTACATATACACAATGGAATATTACTCAGCCATTAAAAAGAATTCATTTGAATCAGTTCTAATGAGATGGATGAAACTAGAGCCCATTATACAGAGTGAAGTAAGCCAGAAAAATAAAGACCAATACAGTATACTAAAGCATATATATGAAATTTAAAAAGATGGTAAAGATAACTCTATGCAAAACAGAAAAAGAGACACAGAAGTACAGAACAGAATTTTAGACTCTGTGGGAGAAGACGAGGGTGGGATGTTCTGAGAGAACAGCATTGAAACAAGTATACTATCAAGGGTGAAATAGATCAGCAGCCCAGGTTGGATGCAGGAGACAAGTGCTCAAGGCTGGTGCACTGGGAAGACCCAGAGGGATGAGATGGGGAGGAAGGTGGGAGGGGGTATCAGGATGGGGAACACATGTAAATCCATGGCTGATTCATATCAATGTATGGCAAAAACCACTACAATATTGTGAAGTAATTAGCCTCCAACTAATAAAAATAAATGAAAAAAAAAGAAAATAATCCCATGATATATTAAAAGGATCAATCATGCACAATGATCAAGTGGAATTTATCCTAGGGATGCAAGGATTCTTCAATATATGCAAATTAATAGATGTGATATACCATATTAAGAAATTAAAGACAAAAATGACAGTCTCAATAGATAAAGAAAAACCTGTTGAGAAAATTCTATACCCATATTATGATAAAAACCCTCCAGAAAATTGGCATAGAAGGAAACTACCTCAAGACAATAAAGGCAATATATGACAAACCCATGGCAAACATTATTCTCAGTGGTGAAACTGAAAGCATTTCCTCTAAGATCAGGAACAAGACAAGGGAGCCCAGTCTCACCACTATTATTCAACATTGTTTTGGCAATCCTAACCACACCCACCCATCAGAGAAGAAAAATAGATAAAAGGAATCCAGATTTGAAAAGAAAATGTAAAGCTATCAGTTTGCAGGTTATATGATACTACACATAGAAAACCCTAAATGTACCAACAGAAAATTAATAGAGTTGATCGATGAATTTAGTAAAGTCACAGGATACAAAATTAATATACAGAAATCCCTTGCATTCCTATACATTAACAATGAAAAATCAGAGAAATTAAGGAAACAATCCCATTCACTAATGCAACAAAAAATAATAAAATACCTTGGAATAAATCTGCGTAAGGAGACAAAAGACCAGTATGCAGAAAACTATAAGACCATGATGAAAGAAATCAAAGACAACACAAACAGATGGAGAAATATGCCATGTTATTTGATTGGAAGAAATATTGTAAAAATGACTGTAGTACCCAAAGGAATCTACAGATTCAATGAAATACCTATCAAAGTTCCAATGGCATTTTTCACAGGACTAAAACAAAAATTTTACAGTTTGAACAGAAACATAAAATATCGCAAATAACCTAAAGCAATCTTGAGAAAGAAAAATGGAGCCAGAGGAGTAACCATCCTAACTTCTATACTATACTTCAGACTATACTACAAAGCTATAGTAATCAAGTTAGTATGGTACCAGCATAAAAACAGAAATACAGATCAATGGAACAAGATTGAAAGACAAGAGATAAATGCATGCACTTATGGACACCTTATCTTTGACAAAGGAAACAAGAAAATACAGTGGAGAAAAGATAGTCTTCAATAAGTCGTGCTGGGAAAACTGGACAGCTACATGTTAAAGAATGAAATTAGAATACTTCCTAATACCATACACAAAAATAAATTCAACATGAATTAAATACCTAAATGTAAGGCCAGAAACTATAAAACTCTTAGAGGAAAACATAGGCAGAATTCTAATATCTTTTAATATTTAAATTGATACACCAATTAATTTTCACTTTCACTTCTAATATTCTTTGATAAAAAATAGAAGCATATGGTCAAATTATGCATACATATATGTTATGGTTAGGGCTTCCCAAGTAGCTCAGTGGTAAAGAATCTGCCTCCAATGTAGGAGACACAGGCTTGATCCCTGGGTTGGGAAGATCTCCTGGAGTAGGAAATGGCAACCCACTCCAACATTCTTGTCTGGGAAATCTCATGGACAGAGTCTGACATGCTATATAGTCCATGAGGTAGCAGAGAGTCAAACATGGCTGAGTGAGTGAATATGCATGCATGTTATGATTATATATATGCAGTTGTAAATATATATTTATATTCTTGAATACTTGTCAAGGAACCAAATGTGCATTACTATGGAAATAGTTAAATGAATAATGAAGCATAGTAATGGTAGGAATAGTTTATATATATATATATATATATATATATATATAGAAAACCAGCACACTCTATTCTGTTAAATGTAAAAGCAAGTCACAAAATAAGTTTATAGTATGAGTCCTTCCTTGTTAAATCCTTCTTACCTAATGATGCAGATAAAAAATATGAGAAGATTCTTTCACTATTATATATACATATAAGAGTATACTTATATATATGGTATCCATATATATATGGAATTGAGATTGTGTTAGAAATACTTACATATATACATATACTTATATATATATATATATATATATATATATATATATACACACACACACACACACACACACACACACACACCCCTAAGCAGAAGGGAGTTTTCAACTACTATTCTTTACACTTACATATTATTTAAAGTTTACATTTTGGTACTCTTTAAATTAAAAATGAGAGGCTTTTCAATACTTTAAAATTAAAGAAGTATTTGTTACGTATCTCTAACATTGTTGACATTAGCATGTTTTTAGACAACTTTAGTCTTATAGGATAATATAGATATTTTTAAACCAAATTCTCAATTTCAGCATTAGCTTCATTTACATGATTTGTTTTTCAGTCAGATGGAAGGATTACTGTGAGGAGAAAGGAATGATAGAGAGCTTCCAGATTAAAAAAAAAAAATCGTTATTGTCCCAATCACATTTTTTTCCTAGAGAAAAATGATGTCTTTATTTATTTTTGGCAGATAGTCAACATTATCCACCAACTTTGGTGACTGTCAGTGCAGCAGGTGGGCAGATGGATTGGATGCTGGGGATCTATTAAATGATCCTCAGGCAGCTGCTCTGAGACATACCCACACCAGGTGAGGACTTCAGTGGAGAGAACAATGACTTCATGGGTCTTCCTTTCTTGGCAAAAACTGTTATTTGGCATGGAAGGGGTAATTTCAATATGCTGATTGATGACTGTACCGTGGAAACACATACATATTACAGAGGAAAGTTTTATCAATGGATTTCCGAAACATTGATACAAATTTCTCAATGGACACATTTGTTCAAAAAAATTTGATCAGTGAGATATCATAATCAGTTTATTTTAAGAATGTAAAATGTGGTTCAATAAGAGGAGAAAATGGTATGACCATCTTAACCTATGCTGAAAATGCATGGGACAAAATTCATGATTCATTTTTCACAAAAAACATTCAAAAATGGAAAATAAACAAAATAGAAAGTACAGAAATAGATCCAAGTATACAATGCCAATAATATATTCTAAAGGTGGCATCTCAAGTCAGAAGAATAATAAATGGTGAGTCCACTTGGGTAGTGGTAGATGATTATAACTATTTGTTAAGTTCTACATATATGTTTTATGCACAAGTCTCTGTGTATGATATATTCACAATAAAATAATATACAAATGATGAAAAAAAAATTGATCTCTTAGATTTGCACTGCAAACTCTAAGGTATCATCATTGGGATTAGCGTGACAACATGAGGGTGCAGATGATTTTTTTTTTTTTAAATCGTAACCCTTTAGTCACTCTTATTTATGGTGCAGAGTTTGAACATATGAAAATGCAGATAAAATTTATAATTTCTTTTGTGTGATCAATTCTTATTACTGTTTTTTAGATTATTTTTATTATACACTGTAAACAGCTTTAGGGAAAGCACATTAAAATTAAAAAAGTGTGTGTGTGTGTGTGTATGTGTGTGTGTTCGTGCTCAGTCTTGTCCAACTCTTTGTGACCCCATGGACTGTCACCCATGTGGCCCCTTTGTGGACTTTTTCAGCCAAGAATACTGGAGTGGGCTGCCATTTCTTTCTCCAGGGGATCTTCCCAGTCCAGGGATTGAACCTGGACGTCTCCTGCATCTCCTGCGTTGGCAGGCAGATTCTTTACCGCTTGTACCAAATGTCCCTATTTTGGGAAGCATTTAAAAATGATAGAGGTACATGAAAACAAATGTACTAAAAGCTTTTGTCACAGTTAGGGCTTTCCATAGTCAGTGTTTTAGGTCACAGTTTCAAAATATGTAAAGGTCATCCAACAATAAAAGTAAGGAATTTGTGAATAAACATTATGAAGACATTGAATTTTTAAAGACAATTAAAATTTAGCAATGCACTGTATATTAAACTCATGTGAAAAATCAAATTATTCTAACTTAAAATATTGTGTTTTATATAAATATTATGCTTTATATGAAAATCTTTCATCTCTACCACTCCAGTAAGATCATTCTTAGGATCACCAAACCTCAGCTTTATAATTTAGTCTACTTTCTATCCTTTATTTAACTTCTTACCCAAATAAATTAGCAGAACTCATTTCTTCCTTCTGAAAAGGTAACAAAAGCAGGTAGTGTGTGAAGATGTCAAATTTTGAAGAAATGAGATTCAAGGAAACCAGCTTCTTCTTTTTTTTTTTTTCCTTCCCTCTCTCATGGCTTTGGCCTGAGGAAGTCATGGGGCTACATGGCAGAACAATGATGTGAACAGACAAAATTTTAAAATGATTTGAACTTTTTGGCTAGAAGTACAAGTAACTGTGGGACTTGCAGAGCAGAGAACACAGGAAAAATCTTAGAGAAGAGACAGGATGAAGGAAGTTTTCTGGTTTCATGTATGTTCCCAAACAAGCCTCAGACTGGACTCTGAGCAGTGCATGTAAGGAATAAAGAGACACAGAGCAAAAGCCTTTAAAACTGAATTAACACTTAACTCCTATCTAAGTCTTCCATACATTACTTTTTGTAGTTTGTATTTTATATTGGAGCATAATTGATTGACAATGTTGTGCTATATTTTAGGTGTACAGCAATGTGATTCAGTTATACATATACATGCATGTATTCTTTTTCAAATTCTTTCCTATTTAGGTTATTATAGAATATGGAGCAGCATTTTCTACACTGTTCAGTAGGTCCTAGTTGGTTATCTTTCTTTCTTTCTTTTTTTATTTTTTTGAGTATATTTGGTTGACAGTGTTGTGTTAGTTTCTGCTGCCAAGTGAATCAGTTATATGTATACATATATCTTGTCTTTTTTTAGATTTCCTTCCCAAGTAGGTCACCACAGAGCACTGTCTAGATTTCCTTTTTGTTGTTGTTTTTTGTTTTTCCATTTATTTTTATTAGTTGGAGGCTAATTACTTTACAAATATTGTAGTGGTTTTTACCATACATTATACAGAGTGAAGTAAGCCAGAAAGATAAAGACCAATACAGTATACTAACACATATATATGGAATTTAAAAAGATGGTAACAATAACCCTATATGCCAAACAGAAAAAGAGACACAGATGTACAGAACAGGCTTTTGGACTCTGTGGGAGAAGGCAAGGGTGGGATGTTCTGAGAGAACAGCATTGAAACAAGTATACTACCAAGGGTGAAACAGATCAGCCGCCCAGGTTGGATGCAGGAGACAAGTGCTCGGGGCTGGTGCACTGACCAGATTTCTTTACGCCATAGAGTAGGCTTTATTCAGTTCAGTTCAGTTCAGTTCAGACTCAGTCGTGTCCGACTCTTTGCGACCCCATGAACCGCAGTACGCCAGACCACCCCATCCATCCCGAACTCCCGGAGTCCACCAAAACCCATGTCCATTGTGTCAGTTATGGCATCCAATCATCTCATCCTCTGTCGTCCCCTTCTCCTCCTGCCCTCAATCTTTCCCAACATCAGGGTCTTTTCAATAATCAAACTCTTCAAGTGTGGGCTAAGTCACTTCAGTCGTGTCCCACTTTCTGTGACCCCATGGACTGTAGACTGCCAGGTTCCTCTGTCCATGGGATTTCCCAGGCAAGAATACTGGAGTGCCCTCCTCCAGGAGGTCATCCAAACCCAGGGATCAAACCTGCTTCTTAATGTCTCCTGCACTAGCAGGTGGGGTCTTTACCACTAGCGCTATCTGGGAAGTCCATACTAATGTATATACATCAATCCCAATACCCCAATTCATACCAACTCCATTTCCCCCCTTGGTAACCAAAAGTTTATTCTCTACATGTGACTCTATGTCTGTTTTCTAAATAAGTTTGTCTGTACCATTTTTCTAGATTCAACATATAAGCAATATTATTTGTTTTTCTTTTCTGGCTTCTCTCAGTATGATAATTTCTAGGTCCATCCACATGTCTGTAAATGTTATTATTTCATTCTCTTTAATGGCTGAGTAATATCCCACTATATATGTACCACATCTCCTTTATCTATTTTTCTATCAATGGACGTTTAGGTTGCTTCCACGTCTTGGCTATTGTAAGCAGTGTTGCAATGAACATCAGAGTGAATGTATCCTTTTAAACCATTTTCTCTGAATATACACTCAGTAATGGGATTATATGGTGACTCTATTTTTAGTTTCTTACGGAATCTCCATGCTGTTATACATAGTGGCCCTTTCAGTCTACATTCCTACCAATGGTTTGGGAGGGTTCCCTTTTCTCCATACCTTCTCCAGAATTTATTGTTTGTCGATTTTTTGATGATGGCTATTCTGACTAGTGTGAGTTAATATCTCATTGTAGTTTTGATTTACATTTCTCTAATAGAGGCATTGAGCATCTTTTCATGTGCCTTTTGGCCATCTGCACCTTTTCTTTGGAGAAATGTCTATTTAGGTTTTCTGATTGTATTTTGGTTGGACTTTTTTTTTTCTGTTAATGAGCTATATGAGCTGTTTGTAAATTTTGGAGACTAATCCCTTGTCAGTCACGTCATATGCAGATATTTTCTCCTGTTCTATGGATTATCTTTTGTGTGTGTGTGTTTTTTTTATGATTTCCTTTGATGGGGAGAAGCTTCCAAAGTCTTTGTGAGCTGAAGTTAAGTAAATTGATTGCTAAAACAGGTGAAGAATCAAAATGAAAGAAAAATCAACATTTTTATAAAATTATGGAAAGATCTAGGTCCTCCACAACCTAATATTTTAAATCTAAGGATATAATTAAAAATTTCTTGATATGTGTATAAATAGGAAATTGTGACAGGTTCTAAGAGGAAAATACAATCAACAAATGCAAATCCTCAAGTGATCCAGAATTTGGAATTATCACAAAATATTTAAAGCAAATATTATACCTATGCTGCATAAGTTAAAGGTAGATACAAACTAAATGCCTAAATATATATTCTCACTAAGGGTATAGAATCTATGAGAAAAATAGTATGGAAGCTCCTCAAGAAACTAAAAGCAGGACTCTCATATGGTCTAGCAATCCCATTTCTGAGTATATACCCAAAATAAATCAGGATTCCAAGATATCTTCATTCCATGTTCATTGCAGTGTTATTCACAATAGTCAAGATAACAGCAACAACTCAAACGTCCATCAACAGATAAATGGATAAGGAAAATATAGTATACACAAACAAAGGAATATTATTTAGCTTTTAAAAAAGGAGTTGTGTCATACACAACAAGATGGATGGACCTGGAGAACATTATACTAAGTGAAATAAGCCAATCACAGAAAGACAAATATGACACGATTTCATTTATTTGAGGCATCTAAAATGGTAAAACTGATAGAAACAGCAAAATGACAGTTGCCAGGCTATGGGGGAAGAAAAAGTCAGAAGTGGCTACTCAGGTATACAAGATGAATGAGTTTTAAAGATCTACTCTGCAACATAGTGCCCTTAATAATTAATAATAGTGCATTGTGCTAAGAGGTATATTTCATGTTAAGTGCTCTTAGTAATTTTTTAAAAAAAGAACTAATTGGGAGAATTATGAAAATTGAAATAATTAAAATGGAATCTCACTAGATTATGAATGAAAATCACACACATACAAAAATGGCGACCTTTCAGATAGAGCAAAAAATATATATATCCAGTTGAATAAAGAAAACAAAAAGATTTTTAAAACTATGAATAAAGCCTCAGGTACATATAAGACAATTTTTTCATTGTTTAAAGTTTGTCATTGGAATTCTAGGAAGAGAAGAGAAAGAGACACAGATGAAAGATATATGTATAGAAATAATGATGAAAATTTCAAAATGTGGTAAAATACATCAATTTAAGATTTCAGTTCAAGAAATAAAGTTCAATAAGATAAATTCAAAGAAAATTATGCTGAGGCACATCACAATAAAATTTCTGAAAACCAAAATGAATAAAAATATTTGAAAGCAGCTAGAAAAAAATAGACTGCATATCAGTGACTTGGAAATAAATGAACGAGATAATTAAATTGCTGAATCTTCTGTACCCATATATATCTATTATCTATTTCCATATCAATTTTATCTTCATTTACACATATATCTATATCATCTATATTTATACCCATATCTGCTTTCATCTATCTTTCTATTTACAAATGTCCTGTCATCTATGTCTGCATCACTCCTTTAAGAATTAAAGGAATAAATTCATTGCTAATAAAATTAAATTAAATAATTTGTTGTTGGAAGATCTGCTCTAAAAGAATACTGAGGGTATTCTTCAACTTGGAGGGAAGTGATAGCAGAAAGTACCTAGGTTCTTCAGGAACAAAAGAGGAGCAACAAAACTGTTAAACAGATGGGTTTATATAAAAGAGCAGTTTTCCTCTTAAGTTCTACAAAATAAATAAGTTGTCTATTTAAAAAAGATTGGTAGGTCTCAAAAAATCTACCAAAAATCTGCTCAAATGAATAAGCGAGTTTAATAAGATTGCAGAATTCATGGCCAAGTGCAAACGCTTGGGATTTGAGACAAATGATATTTTCTAGAGACATCTTTTCTCTCTCTCTCTTTTTTAAATAGTTCCCGATGTACTACTGAGCCCTAGGAGAGATTTACTATCTAACCATGGAATACTACATTACCATGCAAATTGAGTTGCTTATAATGAACCGAGTGTTATCTCAACCTTCAATATGTGGCACAGGAAGTGCACAGAAATTACCATCATGTGGAAGTGATATACAAGTTCAGTGCTGAAAACAGGTCTAAATTGTAGGAGCAAATGATTTAAACTCCCATCCATGTTTTATAGTTTCCCTACATTGCCCACTCTCTCAACCCTCAGCTACAATCTCAAAGAGATGTCCCTGTAACCAGTTGATAAAAGACAGAGGGATGGGGAGAAAGAAACTAAAGAAAAATGAAACCTGAACATAAAGAGTTGTGCACAATACACTGGTACTTCCTGAAAGTGGCCCTACAATACCATGACGCCTCTCAGGAGAGACTCTGAAGAACAGAGGTTAGGAACTTCAAAGAAATGAGATTTAAAATCAATGATAACAAGATCTGAGGAAAAATTATGAAGCTACAGCTCTCAGAATTAGAACAAGGTGTCAAAATACTTGTTTTCAATGAGAATGCTCATCAAATGAAAACCAGTATAAGCAAAGTTGGACTTTCCAGATGGCCCAGTGGGCCTACAATGCAGGAGATCCAGGAGATACAGGTTCGACCCCTGGGTTGGGAAGATCCCCTGGAGGAGGGCATGGCAAGCCACTCCACTATTCCTTCCTGGAGAATCCCATGGACAGAGGAGTCTGGCAGGCTATAGTCCTAGGGTCACAAAGAGCACACAAGACTGATGCAACTGAGAACGGCACAGCACGTAGAGAAAGTTATCAATAATTTGTTGGACAAAATGACCTATTCTTTGGATGCCAGATAGATTATTTGACCAGATACTACAGAGGGATGAACTACCTAGCTTGGGGTTTACTCATTAAGGCTGAACTACTACCAAATTGCTGAGTGTAGAAATTACACTCTCTCCTTGAGGATATGGCAGCCACAAGAGAAGATGTATACAATGGACTCAATCTTTCATGGCAGGAGCAATGATTTCTCTCTCCCAGGAGACATTTATTTGGATATAAATTTCTCTTCAAAGCTTCAGTGCTTCTTTCAGTAAGTCCACCATCAGTAGACTTATAGAGTGATGTCTTTAACAACAGAGAACACACGCAACATATCCTCTGTTCAGGAAATTCACTAAAAGTGAGTGAAGTTTAACAATGTGCTTGTGTCCATCAAATTTATTCTTGTTGTTATGAAATTTGTTATCCTACAGCTGACCTAATAGAAAACTAAAATGGCTATTAGAAACTCAATTATGGTTCAGGCTTTCCAACAACATCTGTTGAGTGTTCAAGTTGGGATATGTTCTGAATTAGAGACCAGTATGTGGTATTGTTTCTCCCATAACCAGAATACCTAAGTCAAGGTATGGAAATGGGAGTTATCTTAGTCATTATTATCTACATAATTCCGTGTAAATAGCTTGATTCCCATCACTGCAAATTTATGCTTTTCTGATTCCTAAAGAAGGAATCTTCCTTGTCTTGTAGATAAGTTCATTTGTACCCAGTTTTAGGCACACATAAAATAGATAATTAATAACAACCTACTGTGTAGCACAGAGAACTCTCAGTATTCTGTAATGGCCTATATGGTAAAAGAATCTAAAAATGAGTGGAGTTCCCTGTGCTATACAGTGGGTCTTTATTAGTTATCTATTTTATGTGTGTATAAAACAGGGTACAAAAGAACTTATCTACAAAACAGGAAATATTCCTTCTTTAGGAATCAAAAAAACATTAATTTGCAGTGAAGGGAGTCAAGCTTTTTACACGGAATAATGTAGATAATAATGACTAAGTTCACTCCCGTTTCCATACCTTAACTCCTAGACTTAGGTATTCAGGTTATGGGAGAAACAATACCACATACTGGTCACTAATTCAGAACATATTGCAATTTGAACACTCAACAGATGTTGTTGGAAAGCCTCAGCCATAACTGAGTTTCTAATAGCCATTTTAGTTTTCTATTAGATCAGCTGTAGGATGACAGATTTTATAACAAGATGGCTCAGATGGTAAAGAAACCACTTGCAATGTGGGAGACGTGGGTTTGATCCCTTGGAGGAGGGCATGGCAACCCACTCTAGTATTCTTGCCTGGAGAATCCCCATGAGCTAAGGATCCTGGTGGTATATATTCCATGGGGTTGCAAAGAGTCATACATGGCTGAGTGACTAAGCACTGCACAAATAAAATCTAAATTATTATTACTAGTTCAGTTATTAGTTTAGATCACTGTTATTGCTGTTCAGTCTCTAAGTCATGTCTGACTCTTTGCGACCCCATGAACTGCAGCACGCCAGGCTCCCCTGTCCGTCACTATCTCCCTGGATTTACTCAATTCATGTCCGTTGAGTTGGTGATGCTATCTAACCATCTCATCCTCTGCCACCCCCTTCCCCTTTTTCCTGTAATCTTTCACAGCATTAGGGTCTTTTCCAATGTGTCGACTCTTCACATCAGCTGGCCAAAGTATTGGAGCTTCCACTCCAGCATCAGTCCTTCCGATGAATATTCAGGGTTGATCTCCCTTAAGAGTGACTGGTTTGATTTCCTTGCTGTCCAAGACTCTTAAGAGTCTTCTCCAGCACCAGAGTTTGAAAGCATCAATTCCTCAGTATTCAGCCTTCTTTATGATCCAACTCTCATGTCTGTACAAACAATTGTTTTTCTTTTCTTCCAGTCCCGAATAGTTTAGCATAAGGTATGTTAATAACAGGTAACTCTATATTTCAATATTTAAATTAGAAGATATCAAAAGGTTTTCACTGAGCTATGACGTATTTAAACAATTACAAGGGGAGAGACACGTGACCGAAGGGGATTTGTGTCTCCTCATTTGGATTACCTGTTGGCAGCTTGCCATCACCGTTGTCTCCTTCTAAGCTTGACTTTGGAGGTTGCTGACAAGTTGGTGACTACATTTTCCAGAATGCATTTTCCTCTACAATTCTAAGGCAGCCTTTGAGGTACTTGATTAGAATAGTGAAAGTCGAAGGGAAGAAGTCATTTTCTTTTAGTGAGTTGTAGAAAGATTCTTGGGTAGATGCCAGATTCATTATGGCTTCCCAGTAAGTTCCTGAGAACCAACCACCTCATGACTTAGAATGAAATAAATCATGAGAATGAAACAGATGGTTGGAAATTCTGAGATTTCACCTCTTTCCTTCAAGTCTGTGAGGAGAATCCATCGAAAGCTGTGTAGGCCCAGTCCTGCAGTGTACGCTTCCTTGACCTTCCATGGCAGTTTCCCTCTGTCTTGGCAAAGAGTTAATGGCTTCCTTGCCTTTTGCAATCCCAACCCTTCCTGTTAGTCTTTAATTTCTATACTAAAAAGTTTATTCCTAAATTACATAAGGCACTTTATAGGTAGTTAGATAAGGTAGTTTACAGTTTTTTTGTTTGTTTGTTTTGTTTCTTTGTTTTTCTATTATTTTCCCTGGCCAATATTGATTCAAAATTCTGTTCTAAAAGATGCCTGAGCATTCCAGTTACCATAGAGCTGACTGATTCTAAGATGGTGAGCAAGTGCAGATCCTACCAGCTCAGCCGGTATGTTTGAATGTATGCTTAGGTGACTGCTGAAAGTAATTAAATTTTTTTTTAAAAAGTTAAAAAACAAACAGATCATTCTGATTCTGGTAGTTATAGTATCTATCTATTTTCTGGAGACTTTTCTTTCCAAAATGCTGTTTCAAAATATGTGAATATTTGTGATTGAGTCAAAGCAACGTTCTGTTTAGATAAGGTGGAATGAGATGTTTGTAAGTGTCTTGTTTGAATGGGGAACTCATGTTTAATGTTGATAAATCAAAGCACCTATCCACTAGGAACCTTTCCTCAATTTTGTTAAGAGTAATTTTGGAGTTAAAAAGAAAAATAAATGGGTGACTAAGGCAAACCATAAAACTCTTTGCCTCTCACTTTATATGTTTGTAAAATCAGGGTAAAAATAGCACCTGCTGTGTGAATTGAGTAACAAAAACATTTAAAGATAGATTACACAATGCTTGTAAACATGTAATGCATTTTAGCTTACTGGGAGAAGCAGGATTACAGGGACTTTATGTCTTTTTCCTGTTAGTGTTTTCTGGGCAAGCTAACATTTGGACGCCTTAATGATGTTACTAAGCTATCTAGGAAAAAAAAAAAAAATCTTGAGTTTGTATTGACTTTACTTATTTCAGAGAGTTAAGAATGTCTCCAAATTCAGTTCTTTAGTATTGAATAATGGAAATAAACACTCCTTATGGGTCTCCTAATGCCACTCTTTGCTCATTCTACCCCAGCCAGGGCCAAAGTTCCTGGAATGCTACAGTCGTCAATGATCCTCTCCTAACATAATTGGCTTCTATCTCAGTTTGAATTAAACATTTGTGTTGCTGACAGAAATTCAAAGAACCAAATCATTTCTTTTCTGAGAAAGAGCAGAAGACGTGAAATAATCCCCAAAATAATCAACATGCGGCTTTCTTGATAATGTACAGCACTTGTCTGTAGAATAATGATAGTTATGAAAAATATTTTAAAGATCCACTTATTTCTTAGGATTTTCTAAGACAGAATGACATATACTTTATTTAGAAATAAAAATTCACACTGAATTAACTAAAATTACATTTCAGCAAAAACTAATACCAACACTGCTGCTGCAGCTGCTAAGTAACTTCAGTCGTGTCTGACTCTGTGTGACCCCATAGACGGCAGCCCACCAGGCTCCCCTGACCCTGGAATTCTCCAGGCAAGAACACTGGAGTGGGTTTGCCATTTCCTTCTCCAGTGCATGAAAGTGAAAAGTGAAAGTCAAGTTGCTCAGTCCTGTCCGACTCTTCACGACCCCATGGACTGCAGCCCACCAGGTTCCTCCATCCCTGGGATTTTCCAGGCAAGAGTACTGGAGTGGCTTGCCATTGCCTTCTCTGATACCAATACTAACTCCATATAAATTTTGGAAATCAAAAATACATTTTGATAACCATAATATAGGCTACAATTAGGATTGCTTTAACTGCTTAGCTCTATGTTATGTATATTTGCTCATGTCAAAAGCTCACCCAGCCTTGTACAGTTTTAAAAATACATGGCAAATATTTTTTTCGCTAACTTTTTAGGACTACAGTGAGGTCAAATAAGGCTATACATGTAAAAAAGGAAATATGTTAGAACTCAGACAATATTAATATTAAAATACATCAAGAATTTTTGACTTTCAAGATATATTAAATATACCAAAGTAGTACTTTTCAAATATCAGTCATCATTAACTTTCTCTTATCCTCTGTTCCTTATATCCAGTCAGTTGTCTATTCTGTTAATTATTCTGTCATAAATTTGTTTTTTTTGTTGTTGTTGTTATTCCCCCATTAATTCAGATTTTCCTAAAAAGCCTGTAGTTATTTTATAGTTATTTTTCTTCACTCTAATCTATCACTCCATTTTAATCTGTTTGATTGGTTCTTATCAGGCTTGTTCTCCTAAAGTATTAGATTCATTATCAGAATTCTCTGATAAAGGCCTTTAAGTAGTTTCACTGTTTTAGTTCTTTATTTCTCTTAATGTGTTTAGGCTTTATCACCTGTGTTTCCTTTGTGGATCAATCAGACATGCCTTTGGTGGACTTTGGAGCCGGACAGGCCTAAATTGACAGCTTGAGTTTGTCCTCTAACTGTGAGATGTGTTTGAGTTCTTCAGGCTCTCTAAATAAATGCCTGTCTATGAATTAGGCTTCCCTGATAGCTCAGTTGGTAAAGAATCCACCTGCAATGCAGGAGAGCCCGGTTAGATTTCTGGGTCACGAAGATCCGCCAGAGAAGGGATAGGCTACCTCACTCCAGTATTCTTGGGCTACCCTTGTGGCACAGCTGGTAAAGAACCCTCCTGCCATGTGGGAGACCTGGGTTTGATCACTGGGTTGGGAACATCCCCTGAATAAGAGGAAAGCTACCCACTCCAGCATTCTGGCCTGGAGAATTCCATGGACTCCATGGGGTCACAATGAGTCTGACACAATTGAGCAACTTTCACTTTCACTTTGGGCTTCCCTGGTGGCTCAGGCAGTAAAGAATCCACCTGCAATGTAGGAGACCCTAGTTCGATCCCTGGGTCAGGAAGATCCCCTGGAGAAGAGAACGGCAACCCACTTCAGTGTTCTTGCCTGGAGAATTCCATGGACAGAGAAGCCTGGTGGGCTATAATCCACGGAGTCGCAAAGAGCTGGTCACACTGAGCGACTAACACTCTCACTTTCAGTAATTACCATGGAGAGAAAAATGTGTACCTGCCTCAAAGAACTGTTATGAGAGTTGAAATGAAGTAATATAAGGTCTCAGAGCTCCTTGTGCATGGGTTTTCCCTCGGTTTGATTTTTGGCTTTCCCCACAGCACATTTCCCAAACACCAGTCTTCATTTCCACATTAAGTAAAGAAACCAGATAAACTGAGACTGACTCCTTCCTCTTGATCAGAGTAAATGTCTGCTTCTCCAAACTTGCTGAAGGAAGAAAAGAACAACAAGAAGCAACTGAACATATTGATGGAGCAAATGGCAGATTGAATGAACAAGCCAGTGAAGAGAGTCTGAAAGAACAGAAATATAACAAACTCCACCAACCAGTTTTTTTCAGAGGCAGTCAGAATTGCTCACCAAAACCCAACATTTTGGGGTGACACTATTTGCCAACCATCTACAAGTGTCTGCACTGCTTGTGGAGGAGAAAGAAGAGTGCTGCGCTTCCTGATAGGAATTGGATTGGCAGAATTTGATGATATTAAATCAGGTTACAGAATACATTTTTATTTTAATGAGAACTCTTACTTCAAAAGTAAAATTCTCTCCAAAGAATTTCATTTGAATGAGAGTGGTGATTCATCTTCAAAGTCCGCTGAAATCAAATGGAAATCGGAAAGGACTTGACTAAACACACAAGAAGAAACACAGAAGAAAGCCAGCAGGAAGAGGCAGTATGAGGAACCAGAGAGCTTCTTCACCTGGTTTACTGGTCATTCTGATGTAGGTGCAGATGAGTTAGGAGTGGCCATCAAAGATGATATTTGGCCAAATCCATTACAGTACTACTTAATTCCTGACACAGATGATGAAGAAGGGGAAGGAGAATAAAAAGATGAAGAGGAAGAAAGATTGGAAGATATTCATGAATGATGGGATGAAGATGAAGGGAAAGAGGAAGGAGATGAAGATGAAGGAGAGGATGACTAATAGAACACTAATGGATTCTGGCTTGCTTTCTTTCTTTTTTTTTTTAATTTTCTCTAGTTCCTGAGAGCAATTTGCAGTACTTTTTTCCCTTCTTGTGCAAAGTCATCCTGTTTTTGAGATCCCTTTTCTTCTTTATACCATGTTTCTCAAATTATTACTTTGAGCACAATTCAAGGGGTGGGAAAAGAATCTCCACCCCTTTCTGTTCCAAATCAATGTTTATCCTTCCTATCTCTACAAAAACTCTATGGAATCAACACTACCATCCTCTATGGGAAAAAGCAAAATCTTCTGCTCCCTTAGCTCTTCTGAAAGCTGGAGGGTACTAAGCTCCTGCATAATAGGGCACAAATTTTTTAGCTTTTGTTCTTTCTTTCTCTATATATTGGGCTCAGACATTATACTGTGCCTCTGTGTGAATAGACAGCATTTACCAACTTGTATCTGTCAACTTTCTCTTGTTTAGAAAAAAAAAAAATAAAACTTTAAAAAATGGGGTTACAGAAGGTCAGCAAAGGGTGGGTTTGAGATGTTTGATTGGGCTAACTGGGCATTTTGACAACATATCTTTTCCTTTGGCATGTTTAGTTGTAATGTTTATGGACATACTTGCAGTTTAAGGTGATACTTTTAACATAAAATTCTCTCCTGATTATGACTTGAGCCCTGCCACTCAGTGGGAAAATCAGTAGAACCTGTAGGATATTATTTGCAATTGACATTCTCGATTGTAACTTTCTGTTTATTGTTAAATTTTTCTTTTTGTTTCACTGGAAAGGAAAGGTGATGCTCAAAAGTGTGCAAGTTGCTTTGCTACAGTAAAACTAAATGTTTGCACAAAAAGGATTTGTTGCTTTTCTCTCAGAACAAACATACTTAATGTAACTTGCCAAGTTGTCTTGCTTAACATTATTGTCAAACTTTGTCACCCTAACTTCACACTTCTGATACACTTTGCAGGATGATCTTATGGCTATGTTATTTGAGTAACGGCATTTGAAAAAAAATGTCTCCACAGCAAGGAATGACTTCCCTGGTAGCTCAGTGGTAAAGAGTCTGCCTGCAATGTGGGAGACCTGGATTCGATTCCTGGGTCAGGGAGATCCGCTAGAGAGGGAAATGGCAACCCACTCCAGTACTCTTGCCTGGGAAATCCCAAGAGAAGAGGAGCCTGGTGGTGCTACAGTCCATGGGATTACGAAAGGGTTGGACATGACTGAGCGATTAAACAACAGTAGCTAGGAACTCATCCTGGGTATAATTTGCCATCAATTTCTGTAATTGTTTACATCATTCAGGATACCAGATTGCTGAAAACTCAGTTCTTAATACATTGTACCCTTGACTTGAATCTCACATTGGCATTTCAAAATATGGGCTTTTATTTACCTGGATATGATAATAGTGCCTGCCATCCTCATCAGACAGACCTGGTGCTCTACTGCAGGGTTCATACACAACAGGGCGATTGTTGGCATGCCTTCACTGGCACTGTATTATGTGGCCAAGAAGACAAGCTTTCAGAATAAGAAGTGCATATTGGTGGCTAAGAAACTCAGGTTATTAGTACTTCTGTCTCAAAATACCAGTTCTTTAGCATATGGCACTCAAATGAGACATCTCTGTGTGAATCTGGATGTGAAGATGGAATCTGTTCTATGTGCTAAATGCCATTGAGCATAAATAACATTTTGAGAAGCTACCTAATGTATAAGCTTTTTAATGCTGTTAAAATATAGTAGCTAAAATAAAATGTCATTTAACTTTTTCAGAGATGAATGAATGGACAGCCTGGTCAAATTCAAAGCTTTTTATATTCTATCAATAGGCAAAGTATAATAGAAACCTGTCTAGATGGATAGTATGCAATTTCTGCACAGTTCTCTGTAGTAAATACATCACTGCATACAGGTCAGGAACCTTGCTCCAATACATAATTAAAAAAAAATCTAAAAATGTAATAGAGCATGTGCTGGTTTCAGTGCCTAAATAAATATTAACCATTCAAAGTGTACTTTTGCCTAAAATTAAAAAAAAAAAAATGTAACTCAATAATGTTTAAGAAGGCAGCCCATGTCAGTGACTGTTCAAATATACCTGATCTGGGGCTTTTGCACATTTTGCCTCTGCATTTTTCAGTCAAATCACTTGTCTCTCACCCTTTCCTCCCAGGGATCACTGCTGATCCTACTGGAAAAATCCAAAGCTTATGGATACTCTCCCATGTAGGAGGTAGAACATTCAGACCTTGAGAGCTACAGGGGGACTTTGCACTGTTTGGCTTCATAGCCTCTTCATATACTGGCCTAATCTAACTGCATCTTGTTTTCATTTCTTCTCAATGTCCAGGGCTCCACTAAATAGATCTTTTTATTCTAACCACTCTCACCACTTTCTCATCTGTTATGTACTGAATATTTGCATCCTCCCAAAATTCAGAATTCATATGTTGAAATCCTACTTTTTCATTTTATAAAATAAATGTAATGATGTACATTTCTGTAAAGAACACTTTGTTAAATTATTATTTTCCTTGTTCTTACTCTTAAATGGAGAATTACTAGACTTTTGTGTATGAAGTTTGTTATATATTACTAAATTTGTTTTTAGAAAAATGTTTACAATTTGCACTTAAACTCTAAGATTAACATTTTAAAATTCATTGGGAATTTTCTATTTGAAAGGCTTTTTTCTACAGTTTCTCATTTTAGTTTTTTGTAATTTTAAATAATAAATTCTAATAAACTTTTGGGGGCATATTTTTCTGTGCAGATTTTAGACAGGTCTTTACAGATCTTCTCAAAGAAAACTTTTATTAAAAGATTAATTGCAATTACATTGAACTTAAAAGTGAGCTTAAAATAATTGACATATTTATTATAACACTCATTTATTTAAGTTCTCAATTATCAAAGATTATGCTCTTATCCCCGGAAGTGTTTACATAGATGTGACTAGTGTGTATATTGCATATTTTTATCCATGAACATGATCCCATTCTACTTCTGGAAGTTACTAGAGATATCTTACATAAATACTTTCAACAAGAATGAAATAAATTATGTTAAAATTAAGAACTGTAAGAGCTATTTTTTCATTCTGAAGAATCATTTGTATGATGCTTCACATGTCTTTATGAACATTGTTAAACAAGGCATCACAAGTAGAATCATTAAAGATTCAGGTCCTATGCTATTTGGGTGAATTTTAAACCCACCCCTACTACTCAATGTTCACAATTTGCAGCAAAATATTTAAATTCCCCAAGACTTTTTTTTTTTTTCTTTTTCCCGGTGACTCAGCAGTAAAGAATCCACCTATAATGCAGGAGACACCAGAGACTGAGGGTTCAATCCCTGGGTTGGGAAGATCCCCTGGAGGAGGGCATGGCAACCCATTCCAGCATTCCTGCCTAGAAAATCCCATGGACAGAGAATCCTGGTGGGCTGAAATCAGTCCATGGGGTCACAGAGTCAGACAGGACTGAAGCAACTAAGTATGCAGCACACCAGAATTTTTCTGATTTGTTACATGAGAATAATAAAAATCATAAGACTGTAATTAAGACGTTTTAAGTCTTGCAAAGGAAATTAAATGAAATAAATAATGCAAAATGTTAAGAGAATGAACAATCAATAGAGTTTATCTATTAATATTATTATTGGTTTATTTCTCTAAATATTTACCTTTGACTCTGCATTTTCTACAGGAAGATGAACCCCTTATCTTTTCCTTTCAGATACTATCATTTAATCCCACTTGGCAATTACAAAGCTATTTACCCCTTGAAGTGAAGTTAAGCTAATTTAAGATGTGTTTTTACTTCCTGACTCAGTCACAGGGCTATGCTTTGGATAAAACAAATATGGTAAAGACATTTGCTGCAGAGGGATTACAATTGATACTTTTTTTCTGAAAATGCATAGAGGAAGCTATAAGGAACTTGATTTAAAATACCCAGAAAGTTGAAATATATTAGTTTTCAGAGAAGACCTAAGTATTGCTGTGGCTGAGGCCAGACTTTTGTTGTTGTTGTTGTTTTGATTGCTGCAGCACAGCAATAGATTTCTTAAAATTGCTTCTTAGATATGATGACAATGGAAAAATCAGTATAAGTAATTCTAAAAGAACCATGCAACACGTAGTTCAAGTACTTAGTTCCTGGCTGATATAACTTAATTCAGAGGAATTTTGTCCTCTTTTCCATGTAGTTTCCAACATTTTTTGGTTGAAATTATTTCTAGATGTTTTATATGTATTTTTTAAGTGCCAGTGAGACTAGAATGCATAAAGGGATGCTCTTGCCCTTGAGAAACTCACAATCTAGTAGAGAAGTTGAAACTGTGACGAGGTCATCCCAACACAATGCCTTAAAAGCTGTCAAAGTTAATAACTCTGTATGTGGCTCGCAAAGTAGGGAACAGCTTCTGCCCTGTGGTGCAAATGATAAGCTTTCACAGAGGAGGTGACAACTGAGCTCGTTCTTCAAAGATGAGTAAGAGCCTTTTAGGGAGAGAAAAAAGTAGTCCTTTTGGAATATTTCAATCTTCTTGAAAAATACCTGTTATATTTTCCTTGGAACATATAATAATTACATGAAGTCAGTGATATGACACAGATAATAATTAGAAAATTTGGCATGTATTGAAAATAAACAAGCTTAAGGTGTTGTATAGTTTAATTACATGTACTCAAAACCTATGAAAAGATTTCAAGTGGATATAATCTTTAGGTCCTCAATATTAGCTAATATTTTTAAAACTTTTTATTGAAAGAAAATATTCATATAGAATTATGCATATATCATTCTACAACGTGATAAATTTTCAGTAACAGTACACCTGTGTAACCAGCACCCAGATCAAGAAAAAGAAAATTGTCAACATTTTTGAAACACATCAGGAATGCTTCTCATTATATCTTGAAGTCACTATGCAATTCCCCAAAGGTATTGTTATCCAGGATTCTAACAGGTTTGTTCATATTTATTTTTTCACTTGATATAAAGGAAATCAGACAATATATATATATATATTCTTTGTGGTTTCTTTAGCTCAGCACTGGATTTGAAATTGATACATATTATTAAGTATAGCAAATGAATGATTTATTCTCATTGTATAGTATTTCAGTCTATAATTTATTCATAATTTCTGTTTTCAATGGGGATTTATGTAGTTTTAAGCTTGGGGCTGTTACGAATACTGCTTCTATAAACATTTAGTACTTTCTTTTTTAGTTGACATATGACTATGTTTCTGTTGAAAATATATTTAGGTGTGACTTGCCACATCATGGGGTATGCATATGGTTACAATAATTTGACCTTGTGCTTCAGGTGTAAGCTTGATTTGTAGAAATTATATAGTTGGAGCTTGGGCAAAAGGTGGCCAAGAGATCTTTACTGGTGGATACTTAACTCTGCAACTCCCACATTCTAGCTAAATGAAGTAACTCCCAAGGGACTTCTTAACCTACACAAAACTAATCTTCTGACTGGTCTGTTTTACAAAATGCAACTTATAATATCAGATGGACTCCAAATAGAATAAACTAAATCTCTTCCTGCCCAGTCTACCACTACACCGAAAACATGCTACTTACAGACATAATAAGTATAAAACCAGATATTGAATTATAAGAGACATTGCGATAAATGAATTGGACACAAAACAGCAAGTAATGTGTCTTAAAAAAAAAATGAATAAGGTGAAAACAGGTGCAGAAAGATAGGAGGTGATGAGTAGTACCCAGAATGGGAGGACCCATTAACCAGTTTCTTAATACATTTACATAAACTTTGTCAGGAAGTGTGTAAGATGCTGATGGAAACCATGTCATGGAAGCTGAGAGTGACAATATAAGGGAGAGAATTTCATCATAGTCTATGGGAGAAGAAATCTTGGGTTTAGAGTAAGAAGAATGTTGTGACCTTTAAAAATATTTCCAAGAGTAAATTTGAAATTCAGTTTCAAAACATAATCCTCTTTCTTGGTGGGTAGATTACATCAAAACATGAAGCTAAAGGTGGAGACACTAAAGTAAGTGTTATGCTGAACATAAGAAAATAATATCAGTTCAGTTCAGTCATTCAGTTATGTCTGACTCTTTGCAACCCCACGGACTGCAACATGCCAGCCTTCGCTGTCCATCACCAAACTGCTGGAACTTGCTCACACTCATATCCATTGAGTCAGTGATGCCATCCAACCATCTCATCCTCTATTGTCTCCTTCTCCTCCTGCCTTTAATCTTTCCCAACATCAGGGTCTTTTCTAATAAGTCAGTTCTTTACATAAGGTGGCCAAAGTATTGGAGGGTCAGGTTCAGCATCAGTCCTTCCAATGAATATTCAGGACTGATCTCCTTTAGGAGGGACTGGTTGGATCTCCTTGCAAACCAAGGGACTCTCAAGAGTCTTCTCCAACACCACAGTTCAAAAGCATCAGTTCTTCAGCATTCAGCTTTCCTTATGGTCCAAACTTAACACCCATACATGACTATTGGAAAACCATAGCTTTGACTAGACAGACCTTTGTTGGCAAAGTAATGTCTCTGCTTTTTAATATGCTGTCTAGGTTGGGCATAGCTTTTCTTCCAAGGAGCAAGCGTCTTTAAATTCCATGGCTGCAGTTACCATCTGCAGTGATTTTGGAGTCCCCCAAAAATAAAGTCTCTCACTGTTTTCATTGTTTGACATATATTTGCCATGAAGTGATGGGAATGAATGCCAGGATCTTATCTTTTTGAATGCTGAGTTTTAAGCCAGCTTTATCCCTCTTCTATTTCACTTTCATCAAGAGGCTCTTCAGTTCCTCTTCACTTTCTGCCATAAGGGTGGTGCTATCTGCATATCTGAGGTTATTGATATTTCTCCCAGCAATCTTGATTCCAGCTTATGCTTCATCCAGCCCAGCAATTTGCATGAATTCTGCTGTGTATTCTTGCCACCTCTTCTTAATATCTTCTGCTTCTGTTAGGTCCATATCATTTCTGTCCTTTACTGTGCCCATTTTTATATGAAATGTTCCCTTGGTATCTCTAATTTTCTTGAAGAGATCTCTAGTCTTTCCCATTCTATTGTTTTCCTCAATTTCTTGTGTTGATCACTTAGGGAGGCTTTCTTATCTCTCCTTGCTATTATTTGGAACTGTGCATTCAGTTGGGTAGATCTTCCCTTTTCTGCTTTTCCTTTTGCTTCTCTTCTTTTCTCAGCTATTTGTAAGGCCTCCTCAGACAACCATTTTGCCATTATTGCATTTCTTTTTCTTGGGGATGGTCTTGATCATTGCCTCCTATATAGTGCCATGAAGCTCTGCCCATAGTTCTTCAGGCCACTTATATATATAAGACAATAATATTAAATGGAATAAATTAATGAATTCTCTGTGGTCTTCTTTTAAGTATATGAAGTCAGCATTCTGAGGCCACCTATTTTCAAGATAAATTGATTAGAGGTTGAACAGAAATGTGAAGATGATACAGAAGCTGTAAGAATTATATGCCATAGTAATAAAGTAAGAAAATGAATTTTTATAAACACCAATTATTATATTAATAAGGAAATTAATCAAATATGGGAAACATAATTGGAAAACTGATGAGTGAGTATGATTGACTATATTACATGGGGAATAAGGCACAGAATAGAAGATTTTTATATATTTAGTACTAGAATCTTATCCTGAATGACTGCTATCAAGAAGATAAAATAGACAAAATGAATGTTACCAAGCACCAAATGTTGATTTTTTGGATAATTTCAGGGTTTTTAACTAGTGGTCTAACATGTCCTGACATACATCACAACTACACCAGAACATAAGAAGCAACAAAGGTGAAATCATTGTCTAGAGAGTCTGCCCTAATACTTGATATATACCTGATTATGTTGCAGTAAATATAAGTCCAATGAGGCTAACTAATCAATAAGAAAATAATGGTTATAAGGCCATGAGTGCATCTCAAAGAACCTAAGGAGAAGGAAAAATACTTAGTAATTCTTTGTGTTTAATAATATACTAGGGTTTGGAAAAGTTGCAGTGTTATCTCTGAATCTGTCAACACGGTCTACATTTACAACTAATTATTTTCTCACTCTTTGCAGAACAGCTTTCTTTTTCTGTCTAGTCCTTGTGGTGAAACATATCACTGTGGAATGCTCTTATTATCCACAATACAGGATCATTCAGCCCAGGAGAGATGAAGTACATTTTTTTCAGTACTGACTTGAATTCCCAGGAAGGGGATCTGTAGGAATAAATGTGATGCAGCTGCCCAGTTCTGGACCAACCTATTGTAGCCAGGGGTGAAGCAACAGATGGGCCCAGCATGGTGCCAGCCCAAAGGACAAACATTTTCAGAAGGACGGCTGTTCTGAAATACCTACAGTGACCTACATTTCTCATTGTGGATATGATGACTATATAAAAAGAAGGTCATATTTGGCTTTGAGTTTTTTTTTTTTTTTTTTTTTAGTGACTCATGTATTTCTCCTGGTCAGACATTTTTAGTACCTGAGCTATTGATATATGTTTTTAACATTTTATGAGCTATATTTATTTTGGCTCAGATGAGACCACTATTAATGTTCTTTTATTCTCAAACTATACTATTTGACAGAAAAGAGTTAGAGGAATATAGTATAAACCCTACCTCTTCCACTTACCAGTTTTTACCTTGAGCTATGCCTTTTCCCTCATAAAGCACACTTCCTCATCTATAAAATGGAAATAATAGTTAATAAATATCTATTATTTCTGGTTATTAAACTTTTATTTTGTATTGAAGTATAGCCAATTGATAACACTGTGATAGTTTCTAGTGGACAGCAAAGGAACTCAGCCACACATAAGTATGTATTCATTCTCCCCTAAACTCCCCTTCTATCCAGGCTGCCACATAACATACAGCAGAGCTCCATGCACTATAGAGAAGGTCCTTGCTGGTTATCCATTTTAAATATTGCAATGTGTGCAGGTCCCTCCCAAACTCCCCAACTATTTTAATCCCTATCAAACATATGTTAATTCTGTAAGTTGTTGTGGTTCACTCACTCAGTTGTGTCTGATTCTTTGTCAACTCATGGACTGCAGCACTCCAGACTTCCCTGTTGTTCACCATCTCCTGGTGTTTACTCAAGCTCATGTCCATTGAGTCGGTGATACCATCCAAGCATCTCATCTTCTGTCATCCCCTTCTGCTCCTGCCTTCAATCTTTCCCAGCATCAGGGTCTTATCCAATGAGTCTACTTTCATATCAGGTGGCCAAAATATTGGAAATTTAGCTTTAGCATCAGTCCTTCCAAAGAATATTCAGGATTGATTTCCTTCAGAATTGACTAGTCAGATCTCCTTGTAGCCCAAGGGATTCTCAAGTCTTCTCCAACACCACAGTTCAAAAGTATGAATTCTTCAGTGCTCAGATATCTTTTGAGTCCAACTCTCACCCTGGTGGCTCAGACAGTAAAGTGTCTGCCTGCAGTGCAGGAGACCCAGCTTTAATCCCTGGGTTGTGAAGATCCCCTGGAGAAGGAAATGGCAATCCACTCCAGTACTCTTGCCCAGAAATTTCCATGGAGGAGCCTGGTGGGCTACAGTCCATAGGATCGCAAAGAGTCGGGACACGACTGAGCGACTTCACTTTCACTTTCACTCACTTCCACACATGACTTCTGAAAAATCATAGCTATGACTAGATGGATCTTTGTCAGCAAAGTAAATGTTTCTGCTTTTTAATATATAGTCTAGGTTGGTCATGGCTTTCTTACAAGGGTCAGGTGTCTTTAAATTTCATGGCTGGTATCATCGTCTGCAGTAATTTTGGAGCCCAAGAATATAAAGTCAGTTACTGTTTCCATTTGTGAGTCTATTTCTGTTTTGTAAATAAGTTTATACCTTTCATGTCTTTTTAGGCTCCATACATAAGGAATGCCATACATTGTTTCTTCTTCTCTGATTTACTTCACTCAATATGACAATCTCTAGAACCACTCATGTTACTGCACAAATATAAAAGTGTATGTTCCTATAAAGACATATCAGTTCAACTCAGTTCAATTCAGTCGTGACCCCATGGACTTCAGCACATCAGGCCTCCCTGTCCATCACCAACTCCTGGAGTTTACTCAAACTCATGTCCATTGATTAGCTGATGCCATTGAACCATCTCATCCTCTGTCATCCCCTTCTCCTCTAGCCTTCAATCTTTCCCAGCATCAGGGTCTTTTCAAATGAGTCAGTTCTTCACATCAGGTGGCCAAAGTATTGGAGCTCCAGCTTCTACATCAGTCCTTCCAATGAATATTCAGGACTTATTTTCTTTAGGATGAACTGGTTGGATCTCCTTGCAGTCCAAGAAACTCTCAAGAGTCTTCTCCAGCACCACAGTTCAAAACCATCAATTCTTCAGCCCTCAGCTTTCTTTATAGTTCAACTCTCACATCCATACATGACTACTGGAAAAACCATAGCCTTGACTAGATGGATCTTTGTTGGCAAAGTAATGTCTCTGCTTTTAATATGCTGCCTAGGTTGGTCATAACTTTTCTTTCAAGGAGTAAGCACCTTTTAATTTCATGGCTGCAGTCACCATCTGTAGTGATTTTGGAGGCCCCCAAAATAAAATCTCTTGCTGTTTCCACTGTTTCCCCATCTATTTGCCATGAAGTGATGAGACCAGATGCCATGATCTTAGTTTTCTGAATGTTGAGTGTTAAGCCAGGTTTATCCCTCTCCTCTTTCACTTTCATCAAGAGGCTCTTTAGTTCTTCTTCACTTTCTGCCATAAGGGTGGTCCTCTGTATATCTAAGCTAACTGATATTTCTCCTGGCAATCTTGATTCCAGCTTTCACCTCATCCAGCCCAACTTTCTCAAGATGTTCTCTGCATGTAAGTTAAATAAGCAGGGTGACAATATACAGCCTTGACATACTCCTTTCCCTATTTGGAACCAGTGTGTTATTCCAATTCCATTTCTAACTGTTGCTTCCTGACCTGCATACAGATTTCTCAAAAGCCAGGTCAGGTGGTCTGGTGTTTACATCTCTTTAAGAATTTTCCACAGTTTGTGGTGATCCATACAGTCAAAGGCTTTGGAATAGTCAATAAAGCAGGAGTAGATGTGTTTCTGGAACTCACTTGCTTTCTCGATAATCCAATGTATGTTGCCAATTTGATCTTTGGTTCTGCTGCCTTTTTAAGTCCAGCCTGAACATCTGGAAGTTCACATTTCACTGACTGTTGAAGCTTGGCTTGGAGAATTTTGGGCATTACTTTGCTAGCATGTGAGATGAATGCAATTGTGCAGTAGTTTGAGCATTCTTTGGGATTGCCTTTCTTTGGGATTGGAATGAAAACTGACCTTTTCCAGTCCTGTGGCCACTGCTGAGTTTTCCAAATTTGCTGGCATATTGAATGCAGCATTTTCACAGCATCATCTTTTAGGATTTGAAATAGCTCAACTAGAATTCCATCTCCTCCACTAGTTTTGTTCATAGTGATGCTCCCTAAGGCCCACTTGACTTCACATTCCAGGATGTCTGGCTCTAGGTGAGTGATCACACCATCCTGATTATCTGGGTTGTGAAGATCTTTTTGGTACAGTTCTTCTGTGTATTCTTGCCACCTCTTCTTAATATCTTCTGTTGGGTCCATCCCATTTCTGTCCTTTATTGAGCCCATCTTTGCATGAAATGTTCCCTTGGTATCTCTAATTTTCTTGAAGAGATCTCTAGTCTTTCCCATTCTCTTTTTTTTCCCTCTATTTCTGTGCACTGATCACAAATGAAGGTTTTCTTATCTCTTCTTGCTATTCTTTGGAACTCTGCATTCAAATGGGTATATCTTTCCTTTTCTCCTTTGCTTTTCACTTCTCTTCTTTTCACAGCTATTTGTAAGGCCTCCTCAGACAGCCATTTTGCTTTTTTGCATTTCTTTTTCTTGTGGATGGTCTTAATCCCTGTCTCCTGTAGAATGTTATGAGCCTCTGTCCATAGTTCACCAGGCACTCTATCAGATCTATTCCCTTAAATCTATTTCTCACTTCCACTGTATAATCATAAGGAATTTGATTTTGGTCATTCCTGAATGGTCTAGTGGTTTTCCCTACTTACTTCAATTTAAGTATGAATTTGGCAATAAGGAGTTCATGATCTGAGCCACAGTCAGCTTCCAGTCTTGCTTTTACTGACTGTATAAATCTTCTTCATCTTTGTCTACAAAGAATTTAATCAATCTTATTTTGGTATTGACCATCTGGTGATGTCCATGTGTAGAGTCTTCTCTTGTGTTTTTGGAAGAGGGTGTTTGCTATTCCCAGTGACTGTCCGTAAAGTCATATATAAACACTCAAAGTAACTCTATCTGTAATAGCCCAAGACTGGAAAGAAAACAAAGGCCCATCAACAAGCGACAGTATATACTACAAACTGTAGTATGTCTGCACTATGGAATACTGTCTAGAAGTAAGTACACATTACAATATGGATGAATCTAAGTACATTCATGCTGCATGAAAGGCAAATAGTATAGAATGCATGTCATATTGTTTGATCTGTGCACAGTTCTAGGAAAGATAAACTAGCACATAGTGACAAAAAAACTTATCAGAATGTGCCTGGGGAAGGAGAAAGGAGATGGCAGGGAGATAAATTATAAAGGTGTACTCAAAAATATTTGCTGGTGACAAATATGTTCATTGATCTTAATTGTCATGTTGCTTTCATGGATAAGCATGTGTGCCAAAATAAACTGGACACTTTAATTATGTTCAAGTTACTGTATAGCAATTATACTCTAGTAAAACTTTAAAAAATAAGTGTCTCATAACATTGTAGTGTAGATGAAACAGATATTTCAAAGAGAGCTCTTAATATAGTGCCTACCATATAGCAAGCATGCTCTTAGTACTGTATTATTCTTATTACTTTAATTCTGTTAGACAACTATATTAGTCTATTATTGGTTCTGTAGCAATTACCACCAGAGAAGGCAATGGCACCCCACTCCAGTTCTCTTGCCTGGAAAATCACATGGATGGAGCTGCCTGGTAGGCTGCAGTCCATGGGGTGACTAAGAGTCGGACACGAATGAGCGACTTCCCTTTCACTTTTCACTTTCATGTGCTGGAGAAGAAAATGGCAACCCACTCCAGTGTTCTTGCCTGGAGAATCCCAGGGATGGGGGATCCTGATGGGCTGCCGTCTATGGGGTCGCACAGAGTCGGACACGACTGAAGCGACTTAGCAGCAGCAGCAGCAGCAGCAGCAATTACCACAAACTTAGTGGTTTAAAAACAACACAAATCCTTTATCCTTCATGAGGTTAGAAGTCTGAGATAGATTTCACTGAGTTCAAATCAAACTGTCAGCAGGACTTCACTCCCTCTGAGGGCATTAGGGAAGAAACTGTTTCCAGGAATCTGGAATCTTTCAGCTTCTAGAGGTCAGCCACCTGCATCTCTTGACTCATAACCCTTTCCCCCAACATCAAGACCAGCAGTGCAGTCCTCAAATTTCTTCCTCAGACTCTGACACTTCAGCCCTCCCTTTACAAGGACTCTTGTGTTTTAATCAGGTCCACCCGGGAAAAGCCAGAATGCTCTGCCTTCTAAGTTTCTTAACTTAATAACTTTTACTAAGTCAATTAGCATATTTGCATGTTCAAGGATTAAGAAGAGGACATCTTTGGGGAGCCATTATTCTGCTTGCTACAACAATATTGACCTTCTTGACAGTAAGTCCCTTTCTATAAAACATATTCTATGAAGATGCCATTTAGTTCTAAATCTACTCTTGGTCTACAAGTTTATCGCCTAATTGAAGAAAAGACAGTAACTGAAGAAAAATACTAAGAAAGCCAGTTTTATGAAAAAAAGTAATAGAATTATTGATGCTGGCATTTGACTATTATGAAAATATTTCATATATATATTCATAAGTATATTTTGATATTAAATTGATACATACAAAACAAGTTATAAAGTGTTGCAAAAAATATTATTTTACCAGTGTTTCTCAGTTACAAGTTGTTCTTTATCCTCTCCTGGTGTGTGGAATTAAATTATCAATGCCCTATATTGCTTAAAGCAGATCAAATTAGTTGACCAGATGTAAACAGTAAAAAACTATTCTAGGCATATTGCAGACACATACATTTTTTGTTGGGTTTTTTTTTTTTGTTTGTTTGTTTTTACTTTACTTAATTCTATTAAAATACATTTAGTTTGAAAGAAAGTATTTAGAAATTCCAGTTTATTAGTTCCAGAATTGTCTATACCATACGAAAAAGTTCCCAACTCCCAGTAATGTTTTTCCTTTCCATCCATTTCCATCACATATAAAACAATTTTATTCTTGAGTGAAGAAAACAGAGACATTCTGGCTGGCCCTTTACAATTAAGGCGGTTGTAACTATTGTGAGATGTGAAGAAACATTTAAAAGCATTTTTTAATTTAAATTGATTGACATAAATGCATACTTTGAAGATAAATTATTAGTTTTGCACAACTTTTTTTCCTTGTTTATGTTTTATGGGTTGATTCTAAATTTTCATTTGGATTTTGGGTCAATCAATTATTACCCAAAGGATGGCCCCTGTTGCAACACACATGTCTGCAATGTAATTGGCCCTGCCAGGTGCACCATCTTCTGACTGGCTTTAAAGTCTAAGCTTAAAGCTAGTTTGATTTGATTTAATCTTGGGTTATTTGAAAGATCATTGATTTTTTTGGCTGTGTGACTTTTGTTTTGTTTCCAATTTTGACAGTGCTTTGTGATGGCTTTTCCACAAAAGGCACTCCATAAAATGAAGTTGTGGGAGACAGCCTGCTTTAAGGTTACCTGGCAATATCCCCGCATGACATTTATTTTAAAAGAATTCTATCAGAAATAAACAGCATTGCCAAAAGGCAAATCACTCTTGAAAAAGGAAAAAAAAAAACTCAACTATTATTGAAGTTAAGCAAAAGGAATAATGAATGTTATAATCTCTGAAAATGGCTGTTCCATTGACAAAGTTTATATGTCAGATGAAGGAATAGTAGATTAAAAGAAGCTACTTGTTTATATGCACAAAGATGCCAAATTTAGTCTCCACTTTTTTGTGCTAAACTTGATTAAGCTGTTCTGGAAACACTCTTTTCTAATGGTTAGAAAGGCAAATAAATAGTGGGTGAAAGGGCTGTTTTGATGACCTGGATGGTTGCAATGAATGAATGTACAATGATACATCATTTATTAAATCAACTCATAAAACATAAGAGACCTTTTTGATTAAGAAGCCAAAGAATAGTATTTAACTAAGAATTTAATTTCTGAATAGACATTTAATCACATACTTGATAAATGATTCTAAATCATGCTTTATTAGTAATTTAATTTCATTCACAATTTTTTGGCAGGCATGGTGTTAGGCCCTGGGAATAAATTTGGAAAGGAGATTGAACTGATTCTGTTCCACACAAACTGAAGTCCATTGAAACAAATGAACAATAAACAATTTCACATAGAATAGTTGTTAATGAAAGCAATAGAAAAGAATGCTCTGACAAAACAATCTAATCAATTATTTTTACTGCATCCCCGCTTAAATTCTTCAGTGTGATCTCCTATCATTCCTGAAGGCAATAAGATGGTAAGTACTTCCTTTTAATATTCATTCCTGTCTTCATTTTCTCATTTTTTTCTCCATCTTTCTTAAAAATCTATTTTCCACTCCTCTCTCCTTACATAAATATCTAAGTAAAGTGTGTGCTCACCTTTCTCTGCTAGAAATGGGTATATAGCAGTGAATACAGAGACACAATCCTGCCCTTATATGGTTTAAAATAAACCATGTTATACAAATATTGAATAAAAAATATTTGAGATATTAATTAGTTAATTGCTACTAATAAATTATTTGAATGAGAACTGCAAATTGCTATGAGAAGAACCTAATTAGTCTGATGGCAGTGTCTGAGAGATTGTTTTCAGATGACACTTATATTGAGACTTTTAAAGAATAGAAGTGAAAAAAAAAAAGTTCTCCAGACAGATGGAATGACAGTATTTGTGAAGGCCTGCACACAGGATAGAATTGGAAGAACTGACAAAACCATTGTATATGGAGCTAATAATAGTTTGGATCAAAAAGAGAAAGGAGAGAAGCTTCAGAGATACACAACCTTTTTATAGATAAGAACAGTAAGCATTAAAAAAAATTTAATAACCATGTAGTAATAAATGATACAACTAGAGATGGAGCATGAATTTGATCACAGATAATGTGGAGGATGGAGTATTAACAAAACACCTCTCTTCCATGCTGTGGTAATCAGGCATTTGGGATCATGGCTCTTATCCAAACAGAATTTTTTCTCAAATACAAACTTCATTCCCCTTGCCAGTGAAAGATTCAGGATCCCTGTTCAAAACCAGTCAGTTTGTGGCTTTCACCAGATAATGAATAATGCACATAGAACCTGCCTGGACCCAGTGACATGAAGGGAAGATTTCAAGATTTTCTCTTCCTTTGGACTTTTCATGTGCAACTATGGAGCCTAGAGTTGATGAAATCATCACACAGAGGATGCCAAATCAAGGAACCTGCAAAGAAGTGGAATTGGAGAACTGTGGTTATATTAATCAGTTGTGATTCCCTAATACCTTCCAGGTATGTGGGCAAATTTATTTTTCCATTGCTTATGTAGAAACTGGAAATGGCATGAATAAAATGATGCTTTGGTGGTGTTGGTTTAGTCGCTAAGTCATGCCAAACTCAAAAGAATTTTTCTCTTTCTTCAGCTTCTCTAACATCTCACGACTTCATTGTCAATCTGTGCTCCTTGAATCAAGTTAATATCTTTAGTTTTTTACTCATTTCTGGTAATCTTCTCTGTGTTTTCTCTTCCTAGGAAACTTGGTTTAAGTTGTATCAATATTAAATTTAGTCATTAAAATTCAACAATTTCCCTGGTATCCTGAATGTATTGTGATCACTAGCTATCTAGTTTCATAGGTATCTCAGTTTTTACAAACCCAAAACAATTCTCGATACTTGAACCTAAACATCACCCAGACTCCCCTATTTCAGTTATACTGCTGACTTTAATAACAATAGCAACTGGAGACATAGGCACATGCATGCATTCAGATATTCTCCTTTCTGCGTGGTTCCAAAATGTATGAATTTCAGCTATTTGGTATAATCTGAGTAATCTTGTGAAGTACTAATTTTACTGCTACTTCTTTAGTCCACAAACTGTTAAATAAATAACATCATGACCAGTGACAAATCATGCAACTCCTATCAAAGTCTGTTAGTGAATCATCACTGTATATTTGTTACTCAGTTCACACATATGCAGCAAGGTCTTGTGTACCTGCTTTGTCTGTTACTGACAAACCCATGAGACATTATTTTAAAAATCAGATAATGAAAAAAAAACAACACTGAAAGTGATATTTGTATATAATGTATTGAAATTAGGGTTAGCTGACTTTAGAGATGTTAGCATCACTACTGTTTGAGAGACCCCAGATGTGCAGGAAGTTAGTGAAGATGAAATTAGTGACATGATAAGGAAATAAATCGTGATAAAAGGATGAAAATGTCTCAGAAGAACTTAGTTGCCATTAAAAAAACTTCACATTACAGGCATTCTTGAAGATAATTTATGACAATGTAAATAAAAAAAGTAAAATGGTAGATGTTCATCCAAACTTAAAGCATGATAATTTAACCAGGCATGAAGAAGATGCTTTCTAAGTGTCTTAAGTTATACAACAAGATGAAAGCAAGTCTTAATCAAACTATTATTCTGTTTCTTGCAACAATGTTTTATAGTAAATAACATTTGATATTCCATAGATTTGTTTCATTTCTCTCTGCTCTCAATTTTATTTTTTAACTTTTATACAGTTTTAATTGTATTTTATGCAATTTCCATTTACAGTTATTACAAAACATTGTATTTCCTGTGTTGTACAATATATCATTTGAGCCTATATTACACACAAAAATATGTTTCCTCTATTCTTTGACCCCGATATTGCTCCTCACCACCTCTCTCCACTGGCAATCACTAGTTTGCTGTCTATGTATGTGAGTCTGCTGCTTTTTCTTATATTCACTAGTTTGTTGAAAATTTTAGATTCTACATGTAAGTGATATCATACATTATTTTTAATTCTCTGCCTTTCTTATTTCACTTGGCATATTGCCTTCCAAGCCTATCCATGTTGCTGCAAATGACAAAATTTTCATTTTTAATGGCTGAATAGTATTCCATTGTGTGTGGGTATCTGTGTGTGTGTGTGTCACATCTTATTTATCCATTTATCTGTTCATTTACATTTAGGTTGCTCTGTATCTTGGCAATTATAAATAATGCTGCTATGAACATGGAGGTATATGTATTTTTTGAATTTTTTTCATATACATTTTTCATATACATTTCATATACATTTTCATATACATATACATTTCATATACATATAATATAATTTTTTTTCATATATGTTAGTGTTGTTCAGTCACTAAGTTGTGTCCTACCCCATGAACTGCAGCACACAAGGCTTCCATGTCCTTCATTATCTCCCCGAGTTTGCTCAAACTCATGTCCATTGAGTCAGTGATGCCAACCAATCATCTTATCCTCTGTTACCCAGTTCTTCTCCTGCCCTCAATCTTGCCCAGCATCAGGATCTTTCCCAATAAATCAGCTCTTCCCATCAGGTGGCCAAAGTGTTGGAGTTTCAACTTCAGCATCAGTCATTCCAATGAATATCCAGGATTGATTTCCTTTAGGATTGACTGGTTTGATCTCCTTACTGTCCAAGGGAGTCTCAAGAGTCTTCTCCAGCATCACAGTTCAAAAGCATCAATTCTTCTTTGCTCAGCTCTCACATCCTTACACGGCTACTTGGAAAACCACAGCTTTGACTATACGGAGACTTTTGTCAGCAAAGTGATGTCTCTGCTTTTTAATATATTGACTAGGTTTTGTCATAGCTTTTCTTCCAAGGAACAAGCATCTTTTAATTTCGTGACTGACATCACCATCCTCGGTGATTTTAGAGCCCAAGAAAATAAAGTCTCTTACTGTTTCCATTGTTTCCCCATCTATTTGCCATGAAGTGATGGGACTGGATGCCATGATCTTTGTTTTTTGAATGTTGTGTTTTAAGCCAACTTTTTCACTCTCCTCTTTCAGTTTCATCAAGATGCTCTTTAGTTCCTCTTTGCTTTCTCCCATTAAGGTGGTATCATCTGCATAACTATACTGAGAGTAGAACTGCTGGGTCATATGATAGTTGGAGGGGGAAACCTCCACTGTTTTCCACAATGGTTGCCCCAATTTACACTCCCATCAACAGTTTACTAGGGTTCCCTTTCTCCACATCCTTGCCAACATTTGTTACTTGATGACAGCCATTCTGACAGGTCTAAGGTGATATCTCATTGTGGATGTGGTTTACATTTTCCTGATTAGCAATGCTGAGCATCTTTTCACATGCCCTATCTGCACACCTCTTTCTTTCTCAGTTCCACAGCATAGCCAGATAGAGCTATGATAAAAGAACATCAGTTGGTAGTGCATTCATAACACTAAAACTAAAACCAGGCCCCCCGTCTCCATAATCCCCTTTACTTCCAATGTCAGTAGGATGCCCCATAAAATTGATATAGCACTATGCTTCTTCCCACATTACCCATCTCCACCAACAGTGGCCAAAGGTGCATGCACATTAGGTTAGGGCTACCCCTCTATCATTCTTTAAATCCCTCATTTATGCTCTCTGAAGAAAAACCTCTAATTCTCAATATTTTCTATAAAGCCTTCCTGCTGTTCCAGAAGACAATAGTTTACCTGCAACTTTCTCAATTGCTGTTTTTTTTTCTCCTCACAGACTCACTCCACTAGATTGGTGTTCTCTTTATTACTCAGTTCCATTTCCAGACCATTCTCCCGTCTTTCTCCCTACAAATCGGCTTTGGATCCATGTCACCTGTCTCTCGGTGACTACTCTCATTCTGTCTAGTACCAATTCTTCAACAGACACGTTCACCTTTTAAACATTTTAACTTTGACTCATGGGCTCATTAACACTACTCTGCTGACTGTTCTCAATGATCTCACCATAGTTTCTTTTTCCGACACCTGAAAATTCAGTGTCTTGATTTTTTTTTTCCCTCTGTATAACACGTCCTTCTCTTCAGTCACTCTCAGAAGGATATTCTGGAATATGTCATTACATGTAACATCAGGCCCTTCATAATTTTAATTTACTGTGTCCTACTTTCTAATCACTACATTCTTTCTAGTTCATTCCATCAAATATTTCAGTAATTTCAATGCTATTGAAACTTTTAAAAAATTTTTTTCCAATTCCCTTCATATTCTTTATTTCCTACTTACCAAGATCATGTTCCACAGTCAGTCATTAGAATCAATAACTTTCATATATATTCCACTTTTTACTTCTCTCTTGTTTTTTGTACTCTCCTGGCAGAATCACAAACCAATTAAATCCATCTTTCCACTTATTCCATGTTTATCCAAAGGAAACTAAATGTGTGTGGAGAAAAACATACAGCTATTCTGACTGATCTTATTTTATAGTCGTAATTATAAATGTGAAGCTGACTCTGAAGACTGCTCCTCACAGTCACACCTTAATTCTTATGCCTTCACTCTCCTAATGTCCTAAGTGTTAATTTCACATCTTCTTTCTCATTAAGCCTTGAATAATTTTTCCATAAATTCATTTTCATTAGTAATCTAAGTAAGTAGCTGGGAAGAATTTCTCCAACTCCCACTATCAGATCTACTCAGCTACAAGAACCTGTACCCATATCATCTGCTCTAAACCCAGCCAGGCTCACAACATTGTCATTGAATCCCATCTCTGAGACACTGTTCAAAAAATGTGTCACTTTTCCCCAACATCACATTTTCCTCATATCTTTTTATTATTATCATATGAGCTTGTTATTATTTTCTCCATCTTTACAGAAGAAAACAAAATAATTTTTTCTTGATTCATCTTTTCCCATCAGCTGCACTTCCATTTATTTATTTATTTATTTTGCATCTCTTTGATGCAAACTCTGAAAATATTATATTTATTCATTGTGCTATTTCACGCTCCTCTCCTCCCATTATTTAGAACACAACCCAACAGACATTCACTTTAACTGCTTCATCAGGCTGGCTCTTGTCATGATCACCAAGATCTTCCATGCTACTAGATTTGATGGTCTATTCCCAACCTTCAATTTATTTGATCTATAAATATGCTTTTTACATCATAGGTGATACATTTTCTTCACATTTCTTTTTCTTTTTTAATTCAACAGGGCCTTGCAGGATCTTAACTCTCTAACCAGAGATCAAACCTGGGCCCTGGCACTGAACGCACCAATTTCTAACCACTGGACTGCCAGTGAATTCCCCACTTTTATTCTCTAATCCTACTTACTTTTGGTTTTCTTCTCATCTCATTGGTCATTCCTTTCAATTTCACTTGCTGCTCTCTTCTTCATTCTAGCACATCCAGGATCTTCTTTTATTTTATTTCTACAGATATATCTCTTAGACATCTTAGAGTAGAAAATGGCAACCCACTCCAGTAATCTTGCCTAGAAATATCCCATGGACAGAGGAGGTTGGCAGGCTACAGTCCATGGGGTCACAAAGCGTTGAATATGACAGAACACGCATGCAAAAATACATCTCATTTGTTGTAAAACTTTCAATACCATCAACTCAGATTTATATACCCACTCACAAGCAAGCACTTGAATTTATATATCTATCTGTCCATTTAACATTTGCCTGATATTAGTAGATATCTCATAATTAACATTTCCCTGGGTTATCTCAAAATGAACAAACCCAGTCCTAAATTCCTGATCTCACACATACTGCCAAACCTGCTTTAGGCACAATCTAATGTACCTACATTAATGAAAACACCATTCTTCCCAATTTCAGCATAAAAACCTAGACTTCTTCTTTCATACTGTACATATAATTTATACAAAATACTGTTGAGTCAGTCTTCAAATCCCATTAAAAATTGGACCGCTCCTAACCTCTTTCATTGAAATAAAATTCCTGAATAGATTGCTGCTATAGTTTCCTAATTCGTCTGCCTGCTCCACCTGCTCGCTTTACCAGCAGTCAGTCTGACCTTTAAAAAATGTAAATCAAATTGTTTTACTTCTCTCTTTTAACCTAGCTAATAGATCTCCATGTCAATCAAAGTAAAAGCCTAAGCCTTTCTAATTGCTTACAAAGCTCTACACGATCTGCTCTTCCTCTTCCTTCCTTCTCTCATTACCTTCTGAGGTCCTATATCGTTACTACCCCTTCCTATTCTGCTTCAGAATTAGGGTCTTTTGCTTATTCCAGAACACAGCATATATTCTCCCATTTGAAAGCTTTCACACTGGCTTTTCCTACTGTCTGGAATGCTCTCTCCAACCCAAGTAAATCAATTGATTTTCTCCAAACCCAACCTCAAGTCTTTATTCAAATCTCATCATCCCAATGAAGTTTATTCTGATTGCTATTTAAAAATGTTACCCTTTCCCATTACCAGCATTTTTAACCATTCACATCATTTAAGCAAAATACCTGACCCATGGCTTCCCTGGTGGCTCAGTGGTAAAGAATCTGCCTGTCACAGGTTTGATCCCTGTGTCAAAAAGAGCCACTAGATAAAGAAATGACAACCTGCTCCAGTATTCTTGCTTGGGAAATCCCATCAGAGAAGCCTGGTGAGTTATATAGCCATGGGGTCTCAAAAGAGTCGGGTATGACTTAACGACTCTTAACAACAACCAGATCCATAGTAAAGGTTCAATAAATGTATTTAATGAAAGAATTAAAACCATTCAAAAATTTTCCAAAATAAGGCTGCAAAATCAATGACTTGTCATGTTCCTAAAGCATTTGCCTCGATTTCCAAACTCAACTCGCACTCTATCTCTTAACTTGCTTTGTTTTGGTCACTCTATTTTTCAGGTCCTTGCACACACCAAATTTTCACCTCAGGACTTTGGCACCTGCTATTCCTTTATCTAGCTCAATATTTTGATGATATATTTCATTGTACAATCCACATTTTTCTGCTCTCAGCTTTGATGTAACACTTTGAGTTGTTTTCTCTGGTTATCCTTTTTTAAAATTAAACACCTATGTTATTCTATGCTTCCCAGGTGGCGCTAGTGGTAAAGAACCTACCTGCCAATGCAGAAGACATAAGAAACACGAGTTCAATCCCTGAGTCAGGAAGATCCCCTGGAGGAGGGCATGGCAACCCACTCCGGTATCCTTGCCTGGAGAATCTCATGGGCAGAGGAGCTTAGTGGGCTACAGTCCATAGGGTCACAAAGAGTTGGACATGACTGAGCAACTTAGCATACACATGTTATTATACATCATAATATTATATTCTCCATTTTTTAAATTCATTCTTTAAAAGTATTCATTGTCTCTCCTCTCTAAAAGAATGTAAATTCAATTATATCAAGACATAGCTTGCTTGTTAAAAGATGTAGACTCTGAGCACAGTTCCTAACAAATCATAAACCCTCAATAAAAAAGAAACACAAACAGAACAGAACATTTGAGGTGATCAGCCATGGTGTGACCCGGTGCCCTTCCTCAGTCTTGCCCAATCAGAGCCTCAGGTCTGAAACAGTTCTTTAGAGTTAAAAAGCCCTCACCACCTAAGAAGTGCTAATGTCCATGTGTTGGAATGACTTTTCTTGTCTCAGACTCAATGCATATTCTTTTGCTCTTATGTGTGTGCATCATATAGCACCTGGTCCACTTCAGTACTGTATCTGGACCCTGGGGGGATTGACGTTCTTCTACTAGAGCGTAAGAGGGGTATGTGTAGACTGGTTGCCTTGTATCAGTTGTTGGGAGGGACTCACTCTCCATGGGGGACTGTTGTCCACTATTGAAGTTGGTCTTACTCTGTCTTTTATCTATGTATGTAAAGCATTGTTTCCTCCAGGGATTAACTTCATTGTATGTGTTTTATTGTAAATAGAGTCCTCCCTTTGCAGTGATGACCCTTACAAGTTGTATCCACTGGACAGAACAGAATACCATGTATGATTTATGGGTTAATTGCATCAGTTTGGAGGAAGAATAGAATAGAGTTTGAGGGTAGCTATTGTGTCAGAATGCCTGGGTTTCAGTTTCAGTTCTGTTGTGTGCTTATTGTAAAGTGACCACACATCTGGGTTTTTAGGACAGTCTCTGATTATGCTTGTCAGGCTCGTTTTTTCTTTTATGAGCCCACTTTAATGCTCAAAGTGTTTCAAGTTGGAAGAAAGCTTATTTGCCCTCCACTTCAAAGTAAGAAACTTTTCTTTAGGTCAAGCCTTTCTCATCTTAGTTTCTTCACTTATAAGTTAAAAATAAAAATGGTACCTAAATCCTATAAATGTTGAGAGGATTAAATAACCATACATAGCATATATGGAGAGTATACAAATTATGTGTGAATTTGACATATATATATATCAAATACACACATACTATATGAAGGTCAAAGAGTTTAAACAAACAGTTGCCATATATTATTGACAAATTACACTTATTTTTAAAAATTCTCATCAGTCCATTAAACACAAAGTTTGTAAAAATACATAACTATACACATTAAACAACAAAGCTTCAACTAACAAGACAGATGAATTAAGTACTAATCATTTCCTTTATAAAAGAATGAAATAAACCATTTATACTGGAGTTTTCATAATATACTCTCAGTGACTACCTACTTGTTTAGGGGCAGAAACACCAGTAGATGAACTGTTAAAACATTCTCAATAATATTGTTAGTTAGAATAGGCAAAGGTTTTTCTCTCAATGTATGTATACTCAGTCATTCAGTTGTTTTTGACTCTTTGAGGACCCTTGGACTGTAGCCCGCCAGGCTCTTCTGTTCATGGGATTCTCCAGGCAAGAACACTGGAGTGAGTTGCCATTTCCTACTCCGTCTGGGTATATATTATATTATACACACACACACACACACACATATAGTATATATCAACAGAAACAGTTGTTCAGATACACAAAAACTTATTTAAATGCCCATTGTAAAAATACATTTGTTGTATAACCCTAGTTTATGTTATTGTCATTTTGTTACTAAAAATGTGTTCCTTTTGGGAACTTGTGTGATTTTTTTCTATTCTTATTATTTAACTTTTAATAGAATTTACAAGATCTCTTTACTTAGTATATTTATTTAAATCACATAACAGGAGTTATTATTATACTACAACAAAATGATAGAAAGAAAAAATATTACTGTTCATCTGACAGTGAAGGTTAGAAACTAAAAATTCTTAACAACCAAAAGAGAACACAATTAATTTTAATAAGCTAAAGTGCAACAGTAAGGCAAAAAGACAAGATATGTGATAAGCAGCTGTGGGACCTAAAGGTCATCACTAAACACGATTCTCATTTACCCTTTTACTTTTAGTGTCAGGATCTTGTTCTGGCAACATAAGCCCTTGAGATTTCTCAAGCTATCCCTCTGTATTGAGCTACCTTGCTAATTTAAAAGCCTTAGTGATTATGCTCTGTTACGATATTAATGGAAAGGTCAATGAATTCATGAAAATGCTTTTTTTTTTTTCCTGCATTTTATGACATTCAGAACCTTTTCTCCATCTACAATTTTCAACAAGAAGCTGATCATCTGGTCATTTTGCATAATAAATGAACATAAGCAGTCACTGTTTGTGATAATATCACTTTCCCTGTCATATGTTGAAAGGACAGAATGGACATCTCTGGATTGTTTAGTACATTTTTCCTATTTTTAGTATAAACAAAAAAAATGGAGAAAGAAGTGTTTTTAATAAGACAAGCTATAACTTAAAAGATGAAAAGGTTAAATGTTATCTTCAAAATCTTATATTATGCTGACAGTGATTGCTAAAATTTTTCGAGAATTTTTTTAAAGAGAGTTTACATTGAATTTGTCTTGGTGTAGAGTATCTGAAAATAGCAGAAACAAAGACTAGAGAATCTTGAGGTAATATAGTAAAGAAATGGCAATATTGCCTAAGATAAACAGAAGAAACAATAACACCAGATGCCTTTTCTGGCATAGATCCAATTCTGTAAGCCATAATAATGCCTATATTTTCTCATTTACCACAGTCAGATATTAAAAGAAGGATTTCAATATTTTTTTCATTATATGAAAGAGAAATGTCATTCACATGGAGCAAGGACAAATTTTTTTAAGGTTTGATTATATAAAGCAGTGGAACCCCTCCTCCATATGTGTCTTTATAATAATAAAATGTCATATGTAGAAGCTACCAGTGCATATATCTTGTGATTTTTTTTGTGTGTGGATATTAATGATACCTCAAAAATAGTTTGTGAACCAAAGAATTTTGAGGACTTAGTCTGCACTTTAATAATGGACAGTTGTTTTTTTTTTTTTATTTCACTTTGTGTAGATCCAAAAGCAAATTAAATTGTATTAAAGAAAGTTTCAGTAAATCTAAGGACAAGTACTGGATAAAACCTTTGATAGCTAATATTAATTAAGTCCAAGACTCTTGAGATATAGTTTGTCATTTAATTGGCAGATTATATGATGTAGTATAATGCTTTTCTTAATATGTTAACTTCACAGCTCTGGACACAGGTAATCAAATCAGTTTCTAGCCTGCATTCAGATATTTGAGTGCTCTGAAATCACTCAAGCAGGCTCATGGGTCCCCCAAGAGCAAATCCAAATCAATTGAAAATCGACACTGGAACTCAGCTCCATCTAGCAGTGAGCTAGCACCAGCCCCAGAAGACCTGGGCCTTGGCCACGCTTACCAGCAGGCCAACATGGGCTTTGGGACATTCAGTTAGCCACTCGGGGATCCAGCCCCACCCACCAGCATGCTGACAGCAGCTTCAGGATATCCAGAACTCTGCAGCCACCCATGTTAGGAACTGACTTGCCTCACCAGTGGCCAGAAGACTCCACACAAGGCAGGGCTTGGCAATGAGGGGTTAGGCATATGGACACAAGCTCTCAGACCCATGGATAGGTCCACCAACTGGCCAACACCAGTTACAGTGCTCAAGCCTCCACAGCCAGAGACGCTGGGTCCTGGCTTCACCTACCAGTAAGCCAACACTATCCCTTGGACCTAGCTTCACCCACCAAGGGTTGACATCAACACCTGTACACATTGGGCCAAAGCACCACCCAACAGCAAACCAAAACCAGCCATAGGACATCAAATCCAAATTAATTAAATTTGGGTAATCCCAAATTACCCACTTAGCCAGGTAATTTGAGATTCAACATTACCAACCAGCAGGTGATTACCAACTCTAAGACTTCCTAATCATCACAGCCAGCTAAATCAGGAACCAAGCACATCCATCAGTAAGTTGATAATACTCCAGGTTCCCAGTCCTCCAGCCAGTCATTTCAAGACCAAGCCCCACCAACCAATGGGCCAACACTAAACCCAAGACCTTTCATACCTCATGACCCAGTCCCACCAACCAGCTGACTTGCATCATGACAAGGATTCCCCTGGATATATAGTTAGCCATGGCAGGAACAAACCCTGTCCACCAGAGGCTGGCAGCCTCCACACAAGGCATGTTTTAGCAGTTAAGCAAACTAGAGACAGCCATTCCTATCAGTACATCCACAGTAGCCAGCCTGCCACAGCAGAAGGACCCATGCAGCCCATACAGAAGACATTGCTAGAGATTACAGCTCTGGTGATCAGAGGAAAGTGTGTGCTGTCTTGTCCCATAGGTTATTTCCTACATGAAACCACTTCCCCAAATGTACAAAGTATTAAAAATCATCTATATCAACAAGCAGTCAAGGAGAACACAAAAGAAAAAGTTGTCAATATGACATCAAATCATTAAACATTTGTAGAGAAAATTAAAATGTGATGTTTGTTAAAATGCATCTAACTTAAATTATCAACAACTTCATCAAGTATACATTTAGATTGCTATATATAAATCTAGTGATAACCACAAATCAAAAATCTATAATAGATGTACACACACACATGAAAGACAAAGAATCCAAATATAACATGAAAGAGAGTCAGCAGATCACAGGGAACAAATTAAAAGAGGGAAAGAAGAGTAAAAAACAACCCTAAAACAAAGAAATGGTAAGAAATGCCTATCTATAATAACTATTTTAAATATAAATCCACTAAAACCTCCAATAAAAAGACCTATCATCAAAATATCCACAAACAATAAATGCTGAAGAGAGTGTGCAGAGAAGGAAACCTCCTACACTGTGGATGGGAACATAAATTGGTATAGCTACTATGGAAATTGCTTAAAAAACTGAAAATAGGGCTATAGTGTTACCCTGCAATCCCACTCCTGGGCATATATCCAGAGGAGAACATTATGTGAAAAGATACATGCACCCCAATGTTCATTGCAGCACTGTTTGCAATAGCCAAGACATGGAAACAATTAAATGTCCACTGACAGAGGAGTGGATAAAGATGATGTGTTACATATATATACAATAGAATGTTACTCGACCATTCAAAAGAATGAAATAATGCCATTTTCAGCAACATGGATAGACCTAGAAATCATCATACTAAAAGAAAGCAGGAGTCGCAATACTCATATCAGATAAAATAGACTTTCAAATAAAGGATGTGAAAAGAGACAAAGAAGGACACTACATAATGATCAAAGGATCAATCCAAGAAGAAGATATAACAATTATAAATATATATGCACCCAACATAGGAGCACCGCAATATGTACGGCAAACGCTAACGAGTATGAAAGAGGAAATTAATAGTAACACAATAATAGTGGGAGACTTTAATACCCCACTCACAACTATGGATAGATCAACTAAACAGAAAATTAACAAGGAAACACAAACCTTAAATGACACAATGGACCAGCTAGACCTAATTGATATCTATAGGACATTTCACCCTAAAACAATCAACTTCACCTTTTTCTCAAGTGCACACGGAACATTCTCCAGAATAGATCACATCCTGGGCCATAAATCTGGTCTTGGAAAATTCAAAAAAATTGAAATCATTCCAGTCATCTTTTCTGACCACAGTGCAGTAAGATTAGATCTCAATTACAGGAAAAAAATTGTTAAAACTTCAAACATATGGAGGCTAAATAACGCGCTTCTGAATAACCAACAAATCATAGAAGAAATCAAAAAAGAAATCAAAATATGTATAGAAATGAACGAAAATGAACACACAACAACCCAAAACCTATGGGACACTGTAAAAGCAGTGCTAAGGGGAAGATTCATAGCATTACAGGCTTACATCAAGAAACAAGAAAAAAACCAAATAAATAACCTAACTCTACACCTAAAGCAATTAGAGAAGGAAGAAATGAAGAACCTCAGGGTTAGTAGAAGGAAAGAAATCTCAAAAATCAGGGCAGAAATAAATGCAAAAGAAACGAAAGAGACCATAGCAAAAATCAACAAAGCTAAAAGCTGGTTTTTTGAAAAAATAAACAAAATTGACAAACCATTAGCAAGACTCATTAAGAAACAAAGAGAGAAAAACCAAATTAACAAAATTAGAAATGAAAATGGAGAGATCACAACAGACAACACTGAAATACAAAGGATCATAAGAGACTACTACCAGCAGCTCTATGCCAATAAAATGGACAACTTGGATGAAATGGACAAATTCTTAGAAAAGTATAACTTTCCAAAACTGAACCAGGAAGAAATAGAAGATCTTAACAGACCCATCACAAGCAAGGAAATCGAAACTGTAATCAAAAATCTTCCAGCAAACAAAAGCCCAGGACCAGATGGCTTCACAGCTGAATTCTACCAAAAATTTAGAGAAGAGCTAACACCTATCTTACTCAAACTCTTCCAGAAAATTGCAGATGAAGGTAAGCTTCCAAACTCATTCTATGAGGCCACCATCACCCTAATTCCAAAACCTGACAAAGATGCCACAAAAAAAGAAAACTACAGGCCAATATCACTGATGAACATAGATGCAAAAATCCTTAACAAAATTCTAGCAAACAGAATCCAACAACATATTAAAAAAATCATACACCATGACCAAGTGGGCTTTATCCCAGGAATGCAAGGATTCTTTAATATCTGCAAATCAATCAATGTAATACACCACATTAACAAATTGAAAGATAAAAACCATATGATTATCTCAATAGATGCAGAGAAAGCCTTTGACAAAATTCAACACTCATTTATGATTAAAACTCTCCAAAAAGCAGGCATAGAAGGAACATACCTCAACATAATAAAAGCTATATATGACAAACCCACAGCAAGCATCACCCTCAATGGTGAAAAATTGAAAGCATTTCCCCTGAAATCAGGAACAAGACAAGGGTGCCCACTCTCACCACTACTATTCAACATAGTGTTGGAAGTTTTGGCCACAGCAATCAGAGCAGAAAAAGAAGTAAAAGGAATCCAGATAGGAAAAGAAGAAGTAAAACTCTCACTGTTTGCAGATGACATGATCCTCTATATAGAAAACCCTAAAGACTCTACCAGAAAATTACTAGGGCTAATCAATGAATATAGTAAAGTTGCAGGATATAAAATTAACATACAGAAATCCCTTGCATTCCTATATACTAACAATGAGAAAACAGAAAGAGAAATTAAGGAAACAATACCATTCACCATTGCAACAAAAAGAATAAAATACTTAGGAGTATATATACCTAAAGAAACAAAGGACCTATACATAGAAAACTATAAAACACTGATGAAAGAAATCAAAGAGGACACAAACAGATGGAGAAACATACCGTGTTCATGGATTGGAAGAATCAATATTGTCAAAATGGCTATTCTACCCAAAGCAGTCTATAGATTCAATGCAATCCCTATCAAGCTACCAACGGTATTTTTCACAGAACTAGACCAAAGAATTTCACAATTTGTATGGAAATACAAAAAACCTCGAATAGCCAAAATAATCTTGAGAAAGAAGAATGGAACGGGAGGAATCAACCTGCCTGACTTCAGACTCTACTACAAAGCCACAGTCATCAAGACAGTATGGTACTGGCACAAAGACAGAAATATAGATCACTGGAACAGAATAGAAAGCCCAGAGATAAATCCACGAACCTATGGACAGCTTATCTTTGACAAAGGAGGCAAGGATATACAATGGAAAAAAGACAACCTCTTTAACAAGTGGTGCTGGGAAAACTGGTCAACCACTTGTAAAAGAATGAAACTAGAACACTTTCTAACACCATACACAAAAATAAACTCAAAATGGATTAAAGATCTAAATGTAAGACCAGAAACTATAAAACTCCTAGAGGAGAACATAGGCAAAACACTCTCCGACATAAATCACAGCAAGATCCTCTATGACCCGCCTCCCAGAATATTGGAAATAAAAGCAAAACTAAACAAATGGGACCTAATGAAACTTAAAAGCTTTTGCACTACAAAGGAAACTATAAGCAAGGTGAAAAGACAGCCCTCAGATTGGGAGAAAATAATAGCAGATGAAGCAACAGACAAAGGATTAATCTCAAAAATATACAAGCAACTCCTGCAGCTCAATTCCAGAAAAATAAATGACCCAATCAAAAAATGGGCCAAAGAACTAAACAGACATTTCTCCAAAGAAGACATACAGATGGCTAACAAACACATGAAAAGATGCTCAACATCACTCATTATCAGAGAAATGCAAATCAAAACCACAATGAGGTACCATTACACGCCAGTCAGGATGGCTGCTATCCAAAAGTCTACAAGCAATAAATGCTGGAGAGGCTGTGGAGAAAAGGGAACCCTCTTACACTGTTGGTGGGAATGCAAACTAGTACAGCCGCTATGGAAAACAGTGTGGAGATTTCTTAAAAAACTGGAAATAGAACTGCCATATGACCCAGCAATCCCACTTCTGGGCATACACACTGAGGAAACCAGATCTGAAAGAGACACGTGCACCCCAATGTTCATCGCAGCACTGTTTATAATGGCCAGGACATGGAAGCAACCTAGATGCCCATCAGCAGATGAATGGATAAGGAAGCTGTGGTACATATACACCATGGAATATTACTCAGCCATTAAAAAGAATTCATTTGAACCAGTCCTAATGAGATGGATGAAGCTGGAGCCCATTATACAGAGTGAAGTAAGCCAGAAAGATAAAGAACATTACGGCATACTAACACATATATATGGAATTTAGAAAGGTGATAACGATAACCCTATATGCAAAACAGAAAAAGAGACACAGAAATACAGAACAGACTTTTGAACTCTGTGGGAGAATGTGAGGGTGGGATATTTCAAAAGAACAGCATGTATACTATCTATGGTGAAACAGATCACCAGCCCAGGTGGGATGCATGAGACAAGTGCTCGGGCCTGGTGCACTGGGAAGACCCAGAGGAATCTGGTGGAGAGGGAGGTGGGAGGGGGGATCGGGATTGGGAATACATGTAAATCCATGGCTGATTCATATCAATGTCATATCAATGTATGACAAAACCCACTGGAAAAAAAATAATAATAAAAAAAAAAGAAAGTGATATTTTCCAACACACCTCACCTTGAATTTCTTGAATAAAGTTGATTATTAATAAATTAAAAAAATAAATAAATAAATAAGACTATATAAAACTAAAAAGATTTTGTACATATAAGGAAACTATCCACAAAAGGAACACATTGCCTATTGAAATGGAGATTTTTACAAATGATATATCTGATTTTGTTGCTTTTAGTCACTAAGTTGTGTCCAACTCTTCTGTGGCCCCATGGAGTTTAGCCCAACAGGCTCCTCGGTCCATGAAGTTTCCCAAGAGAGAACACTGGAGTGGGCTGCCATTTCTTCTCCAGGGGATCTTCCCAACCAAGGAGAGAACCCTCCTCTCCTACACTGGCAGGTAGATTCTTTACCACTACACCACCAGGGAACGTGATATATTTGATAAGGGCTTAATATCCAAAATATATAAGGAACTCATACAACTCAGCATCAAAAAACAAACTACCCAATTGAAAATAGGCAAAGGATCTGAATAGACATTTTTCCGAAGAAACTGTACAGATACCCAACAGGAACGTGAAAAGATGCTCAACATCCTTAATTATCAGGAAAATGCAAAATCAAAGCAATCACCACACACCTATCAGGTACTTTTATCAAAACTATTACAAATGTTCATGAGGATGTGGAGAGAAGTGAACCATCTGCACAGATGGTGAGAATGTGTTCAGTCACTATTCAAATCATTGTGACAATTTCTCAAAAAATTGATACTGCAACTACTCTATGATCCATCAATTCCGCTTCTGGATATTTATCAGAATAAAACAAAAACACTAATTAGAAAATTTATCTTGTCCCCTATGTTCATTGCAATATCATTTACAATAGCCAACACATAGAAATAACATAGGTGTCCATCTAAAGAGGAATGGATAAAGAAGATGTGATATATATATATACACACACACACATATATATTGCCATAAAGAAGGCTGAGCATTGAGGAATTGATGTTTCAAATTGTAGTACTGGAGAAGACTCTTAAGAGTCCATTTGACAGCAAGGAGATAAAACCAGTCAATCCTAAAGGAGAGCAACCCTGTATGTTCATTGGAAGGACTGATACTGAAGCTCCAATACTTTGGCCACCTGATGAGAAGATCTGACTTATTAGAAAAGAGCTTGATGCTGGGAAAGATTGAGGGCAGGAGGAAAAGGGGATAACAGAGGATGAGATGGTTAGATTGCATCACTGACTCAATGGACATGAATTAGAACAAACTCCAGGAGATAGTGAAGGACAGGGAAACCTGAAGTGCTGCAGTCCATGGAATTGTAAGAGTCAGACATGATTGGGTGACTGAACAACAAATATTACTCAGACATAAAAAATAATGAAATTTTACCTTTTACTAAGTGAAGTAAATCAGAGAGAGAAAGACAAATATTGTATAATACCACTTATGTGTAAGATATAAAAAAACAAAACAAGTAACAAATGTTTGCCAGTGTAGAAAGAGAAAGGAATATGAAAGAAATAGGTGAGGGAGATTAAGAGCACAAACTTCCATTTGCAGAATAAATGTGTAATGGGCATGAAATCTATAGTGTGAAGACTGTAATTAATAAATATATAGTATCTTTGTATGGTGACATAGCTAGACTTATCATGATGTATGTTGAAATGTATAAAAGTCACTATGTTGTGTAACAGGGGCTAACATAGTGTTGTAGGCCAATTGTACTTTAAAAACAAACTCATAAGGAAAGAAATCAGGTTTGTGATTACCAGAGGTTGGTGGTGAGGTGAGGAAAAATTAGATGAAGGCAATAAAAAAGTGCAAGTTTCAAGTTATATGATAAATAAGTACTTAATTAAATGAATTTAAGTAATTGCTAAATAATCATCAGTACATACATTTTAAAGTACACTGAATGTTTTGTTCAATTTTCACAGAACTTAGAATTATGTTTTTGATACAACAATGGTAATCTTTAACAATGAGTTGAATATTATCTCCTTCCTTTGTGAGTATTAAAATACAAGTATTAGAAGTTTCTCAGAATTAGACTCATATACCCATCAAAATATGTAAAAGAACTCAGAATAATCTTCCCATTATCTATATTTTCAATTATTTTATTTCTAAAAATGACAAGATTTGAACTACCCATGGCCAATATAACACAAAAGATGATTTTGCAGAGTGTTGTTGCTGTTTTTGTTGTTCAGTCCTTCGGTCCTGTCTTTACAACCCCATGGACTGCAAATTGCAAGGCTTCTCTGTTTTTTCATCTCCCAGGGTTTGTTCAAACTCATATCCATTGAGTCAGTGATACCACCCAACCATTTCATCTCTGTTCCCGCCTCTCCTGCTGTCCTCAATCTTTCCCAGCATTGGGTTTTTTTCAGTAAGTCAGATCCTTGCATTAAATAGCTAGAGTATTGGAACTTCAGCTTTAGCATCAGTCCTTCCAATGAATGTTTAAGGTGGATTTCCTTTAGGATTGACTGGTTTCATCTCCTTGCTGCCCAAGGGACTCTCAAGAATCTTCTCCAGCATCTATTGAAAGTATCTATTTATTCTTCAGTGCCCCAACCTTCATTTTGGTCCAACTCTCTCATCTGTATGTGACTAATGGAAAGTGTCGATTATCACCTATTTTTTTAAGTTATATGAAATTACAAAACTCCTAACCAAAAATATACAGAAATAGAGCAAATATAATGGGAAATACAGTATACAGAAAATGTTTGATTTTTATCAGATCAATTGTATTACAAAGAAATACCATCTTTAACTTCCAATTACATCACAGTTATATTGTGAAAGAAATAGAATGAACTGTAATATAATTGTGTTACAAGTTAATAAAACACTCAAAGTCTCCAACATGATATTCAAGATCTTCCAGAATTTATGATAAATACTAAATTTTATATTTGATACCCTTCCTATTCGTTTTGTTTCATCTGCCAAGTCTTTAAACACAAAAATCAACATGAATTACAATCTACTATTTATGCAAAAATTATAACAAATAAATAGAGAATATTAGTACTGGCAGTCTGCCTAATGAGATGCTGCTTCAAATGTGCAAGCTCGGCAAATGACTTGTAAAATGTCACTGGAAATTAAAAGTAACAACATTTCATGAAAAGTTGCAGCAAGCAGAGACTGAAATGTCTTTACTCAATTCAGATTCCTAAACCTTTGCCTATTTGACATGATGATACAAATATAGTCAAAAATAGGCACAAATTATGCTATAACATCTGATACTTTTCAAGAGAAAAATTTGGGAGACTGATAAAGTGGAATATTGCTTATAATGTGATTCTGAGGCTGCTATGTAAGTTGCTATGATTTATTTTTACATAATCCTTCAATTCATTATTTATTTTATACCTTTCTAAGTTGTTTGGGTAGTGAAATAAAACTGATAAACTTGGCTTTATTCCACAGCAGAGTATATAGAACTATTGTAAAAAAATATGAAGTAGATTTGCTTGCATTACTCCCTTCAGTTTGAGTTGCAAATCATTATAGTTATTTCATTTACATTAGCCAGTTTATTCTGTAACTAAAAGAGAGACATTTTGCTTAAAGTTATCTTGACAATCACCTTTTGAAATGGTTTAGGGACTCTCAGTGATGAAAAAATTATACACTTATAATTATGAAAAAAGAATGACTGTCAATAACCTAAATATGTACAAGGCTGAGAGTAACTCCTTTTGGAACTTAAATCAATACCTGTATTATTTAATGTATTAATGTAAATTGTTTATTAAAATTGTTACACTCCCCATCCTCACCTCTATTTTGATAAGGGCATATTTGCTTGACTTTTACACCAAAGAGGGTTTGTAATAAGCTCTCATAATGATGGTAACTTGTTAGGCAATCTTATGATCAGAGATCGTGTGGATATTCAACTCAGACTACAATAACAGAAATCATTTCTATTCACTTAATGTATTAGCTAAATTATAAGAGGTGTCTTAAAATGAATATCAGTGAGTATATGAGAACATATACCTGAGCTTAGAAAACAGACATCAGTAAGATAAAAGTTTAATTAAATATACATGGCTAAATAGTAAATTTTAGAAATCATAAGCCACATGGTATTTAACCAACTACACAAATAAATTTGTGGTTCAAAATTTGAAGGGTAGGACATAGTGTTTATTTACATTATATGTGTATACAACACCTATCTAAGTTCCTATTTCATTTGATACAAACAGCAAAAGTGTCTTTGTCTTTAATATGTCATATTATAGGGATTTTTTTGGGAAATTTAGTTAATTTAAAATATTGTGATAGTTTCAACTGCACAGTAAAGTGACTCAGTTATGCATATATATCAATATAGAGAATATATATATTCTTTTTACACTATTGTCCATTACAGGTTATTACAAGATATTCAGTATAGTTCCCTGTGCTATACAGTGGGTCCTTGATGTTTGTCTATATTATATATGTGTGTATATTTTAATCTCAAACCCCTAATTTATTCCTCCCTACTCCTTTGGTAATCATGTTTGTTTTCTGTGTCTATGACACTATAAATAAGCTCATTTGTATCATTTTTAAAATTCCACATATAAAGTTCAGTGCAGATGTTTCATTCATTTTAAAGCACTAAATCATACAACCAAATTACAATATAGACATTATAGCCAAATTAAAGTGATTAAAATCAGAAAAGAATGATTTCTCTTTTCTTTCTAGGTACCCAGTGATCCTAGATCACTGTTGTTATGAAAAATTTAGCTAAAAGTTGAATGATGTCTTAATTCTCAGAGGTAAGAGATATCAAATCATTCTACAGTATTAGGCCCCAATAGCTTCTGCAATACTCATCTCTAATATTCTTTCCTTTTTAGAAATAATGCCAATATTTGATAGCTTCATTGACCAGAAACAAATTCTTGATCTCACATTTTAGAAATATCAAGTTGAAAGTGATATGTAGTTTTGGTGATAATGGAATAATTTCCGCATAATTACAAATTGAAATGAAAGCTGATAGAATATTAAAGCACTGGACTTTAAGTTTATTTGAGAAATTAGAGTTAATACATTTTAAATTCAAATAATTTTAGCCACATATATGTTCAGTCACACAGAGAGTGATTATCAGTGTAAGGAAGGATTATGACACCAATCTCTATTTCAGGTAATAAGGCAGCTTTATAATATTGAAGAGGCACAGGTTAAGTATTAAGAGTTTCTACTCATATTTGAGAACATGTTGAGAGAACCTATCTCCCTTCACCCCACATAATGTTTTCAAAAGATTCAGATAATTGACTGTAAAAATAATTATCAGTTGAGTTGTCTGTTATTCTATTAAGAAATGTAACAATACACTCAATTAAAAAAAAATGTTTGTATGGAAATCTACAGACCCAGATTCCAATTTTAGTAGAAGAGTTGATATGCACATGACACCACCCTTATGGCAGAAAGTGAAGATGAACTAAACAGCCTCTTGATGAAAGTGAAAGAAGAGAGTGAAAACGTTGGCTTAAAGCTCAACATTCAGAAAACTAAGATCATGGCATCTGGTCTCATCACTTCATGGCAAATAGATGGGGAAACAGTGGATGACTTTATTTTTCTGGGCTCCAAAGTCACTGCAGATGGTGATTGCAGCCATGAAATTAAAAGATGCTTACTCCTTGGAAATAAAGTTATGACCAACCTAGATAGCATATTAAAAAGCAGAGACATTACTTTGTCAACAAAGGTCCATCTAGTCAAGGCTATGGTTTTTCCATTGGTCTTGTATGGATGTGAGAGTTGGATTATAAAGAAAGCTGAGCACAGAAGAATTGATGCTCTTGAACTATGGTGTTGGAGAAGACTCTTGAGAGTCCCTTGGACTAAAGGAGATCCAACCACTCCATCCTAAAGGAGATCAGTCTTGGGTGTTCATTGGAAGGACTGATGTTGAAGCTGAAACTCCAGTACTCTGGCCACCTGATGCAAAGAGCTGACTCATTTGAAAAGACCCTGATGGTGGGAAAGATCGAGGGCAGGAGGAGAAGGGGACAACAGAGGATAAGATGGTTGGATGGCATCACCAACTCAATGGACATGAGTTTGGGTGAACTCTGGGAGCTGGTGATGGACAAGGAGGCCTGGCGTGCTGTGGTTCATGGGGTCACAAAGAATCAGACACGACTGAGTGACTGAACTGAACTGATCCTCACTAATTTTGGTAAAGGATCTTTGAAGCGGTCCTGGGGCATCACCTGAAAGATTATGACTAGGGAGAAATTGAGTAACTATAGTTAAAGAAGACAAAATAAGTGAAGTTGCATTCAACATTATTTGTCATTTCAAATTCTGTTCATTTTCCCCTCAACTATTGTCCAACTACTTTAGACAGTCTCAGTAGGTCAGTTTGTCCAAGCTCTTTTCTTAGTAAACAACCATCTTTCATTTCTCTTACCATAAAAATTTTGAAGTTTCAGCCAACTACTTGTCATTGTGCATAACTTTGAGTATGTAATTTTTAAAATTAGGTGCAGTTCAGTTCAGTTCAATCGCTCAGTCGTGTCCGACTCTTTGCGACCCCGTGAATCGCAGCACGCCAGGCCTCCCTGTCCAAAATATTCATTCAGTAGAAAAATGCTTAGTATCAAATAAAGAAAAAATCCAAAGGAGTTAATAATCTTTTATTAATTGTAGAAGAGAATTTTTTAAAAAATGACCTCCAGAATAATTCTATTTGAATTTTTAAATACTTAATATAAATTTTAGCCAGCTGAGAATTTTTACTTTATTCTGACATAAGGTAGATTTGACTTAAAATGTATCATTGCATGATGAGATGATAAGACACAGTGGGAGAAATACATAAGGATGCAAGGCACCTTGGCATCAGACTCTACTTACACCTTATTGAATGAAAATGGCACAGTCATTATTAATCTCTGCTGCCCTGTTCTTTTCTCTTGTAACATTGATGTTATTTGGACACAATATTTCAATTCCTTTCTTTCAATATTTTGTGAGAAAACAGTACTATTTTTTTTTCCAGAGCATTCATTTATTGTGTGCATTTAAATTCTAAACTATGCAACTGTAAATTTTCAATATTAAAATGCAAATTGATTTTGCATAACTACCAATGAAAGGAGCAGGAGTTCTACCTTCCCTGTTAGTTGTAGCAGTCCAAGCAGGTAAAATTTAATAAACAGCCATTTGGTGCTTAACTGCAAGTTGGATTTAATTTTCTTGACATAACTGAGTTGCCAATAACCTGGTACTAGGGTGACTTGCTGGGTTCCAGAGCTCAAAATGCTTCTATAGGCAACCCATCTGTTGCTTAATTTTAATGATGCCTGTGTACTTAAATAGAAAATAATAAACTCTTCTACTGAAAGTGAAAGAAGGTCTTGTGTTTTTTTTATTTTACCGAAGTACTTTAAAGTTAGCAGAATATGGACTATTGAAGCAACATACCGATGCCTACTTGTCCCATTCATTCATTGTCATCAGAATTTAAAACAAATGTATACTCCTATTTTATGAAAGTAAATCAATAGATTAAAAATAGAAGTATACATTTATTTTATATTAGTGAAACACAGCAACTAAGTACGTATGAATCACTGAAACAGTTTAAAAGAAAATGTAAATTTCCCTCAATGTTTAAAAGAAACAAATAATTGTGCTTTAATTTTTCTCATAAGAAGCTTTAATCCTGACAAGCTCATTAATTTGCATCACAGATAGATTTGTTGAGCTTCAACTGTGAGCAAGGCGAGTCAGCCCGCAGCTGCTTGAGATGTCCTAACTAAGAAGAAATTAGAATAAGTATGTTCGTTAGCTTAGCTCTCTATACAGGAGCTTCACATAAACTGTGAAATTGAAACTGTGACTTACTCCTACATAGTGTACAACCATATTTAGTGAGAGGAGGGGGTAAGAAATTATCCTTCACCCAGTGCAGTAGTCACCAACATTAAGGAAATTATGAAGTTATTTGAAGAATGTAGGCTATAAAGAAGCAGAAAATTATTAGCAATTGTGCTCATGTCTCTTCACAGATTAAGGTCAGCAAAATTCATCCTAATGATTTTATATAAAAAAATAAATAGGTAACATATAACACCTTTTAGGTAATGTAAGACTACAAGACAGTTCTTAAATTATAAGTGGGGAATTGACTCAACTTGTCGTAGTAATCTTCAAGAGACAATATTTCACCGTGTCTCTTAGCTAATTTAAGCCAATTCATTTGTGTTTATTTCATTTTCTAGAGTATAGAGACTGGAATTTATGTAACAAAAAATAAAATTTGAATAATACTTATTCTCACTATATTGCTTGAAAGTCATAACTGTGTAAGCATATGCACATGTATATAATTTCAAACTTATTTAAATCAATTGAGTTTAGCTTTAATAAATGACTTCCTGAAGAAAGATTAGATATTTGCTTAAGTTATTGGTAAGATCGCATTTCTAGGCAGTGAGATATGAAGCAGAAAAAATTAGAAATTTCAACAGAAACAGTAATTTGGGAATAAGGGCAGATTTCTCAGCATATCTTGATTAGAATAAAAGGAAACTAGATACTAACCTCTAGAGAGCACTGCTTTGGAAAAAGGTATTGAATTTTGAGAGAAATATAGAAAATAAAAGCACTGAACAGAAAATGCATATGAAAATATGAAGCCTACAGCTGGACATAATGCTAAATGAAAATGTTAAAAGGAACAACCTCAAGAAACTGCTGAATTAAATGGAGGCAGAGTAAACGCTGAACAAACTGGATTGCTGGATTGCTAGTTTCAATCCCAACATGTCAAGAACCAGGAATGTGTCACTCACAAAGTTAAACAAGAAAAGCCCAGACAAACTGAAAAAACAACTGGGTTAAACACATTAAAGGTAATTTTGATGAGGCTAGAGGCTAAGTTTAGACTGGCATAAGACTGAGAAACCCCTTGGGGAATGCAGTCTTAGTAAAGACTCCAAACGTTCATGGATTCCTCCTGGTATCCCAACAGGTTTTAGTGGAGAAAAATTGATATAAATTTTCCCACATCACTCTGACAGGAGAAGGGGGAGAGTAATCATGGTAAAACACACTCAGAACCTTATCTATAAAGAGTTGTACTCTTTAGTGGAAAATATTTTGTGAGACCCTTATTTTAGTTGGGTGTAGGGAAGTGTGTTTCTTCTTTCATTCAGCCCCTGCTATCCTGGCTGTCCCATGTAAGGACAAAACAAACAAACAAATAAACAAAACCCCAAACAACAACAGAAACAAAAAACAAACCAAGCTGGGAATACGCCTTTAAGGAAATAGATTTAGAAGGCCACAGACAAGGAAAGAGGTGAAAGCTCAGAGCAGGTTGTGGGGGACATGTCACTGAAGAAAAGTTGTAAAGATTGCAGCTAAGAAAAAGTTCAGTGAGCTGAACAATAGAACAAGAGAAACTTCCCAATCTGAAATGCAGAGGGAAAATTATTTAAAACTTAAAAAAAAAAAAGAAAAAGAAAGTAATAAGACATATAAGAACTATAAGACAAATTCAAAAATTGTAACATGAATAATTGGAATGCCAGAAGTAGAAGAAATAGAAAAAAGCAGAAAAAATGACTTAAGTAATAATATCAGAGAACTTTCCAAAATTAATAATAGACATAGAACCACAGATACTGGAAGCTCAGGAGACATTAGGCAGGGTAACTATACATGCAGAATACTCAAGAAAACAACAGCAATAGGAAATAAAATTAGCTATTAGTAAATTATATTAAAACTGCAGAAAAGCAAACATACACAGATGTTCTTGAGAAAGTCAGCAGTGAAAATATCTATAAAAGAAAATGGGTAAGATTTACAGTGAACTTTCAATAAAAACCATACAGTAAGAACAATAAAGTAGAACACCTGTTCATCTACATGGGAAAAAAAAAAAAAAAAGAACCTGGGCCTAAACCTTATACCTTTCATAAAAATAACTTAAAATGAATCATGACCTAAATTTGAAATAAGCAATTTTAAAACTTCTAGGCAACACAGGGAAATAACCAGGTTACCTTGTGTATTGCAATCGCTTTTTTTGATAAATACCAAGGACATAGTCTAAGAAAGAAACAATGGATAAGCTGGACTTCATTAAACTTAAAAGTTTCTGCTCTGGAAAGAACAATATTTAAAGAAAAGTACAAAGTACATGCCAAAGGCTAGGGGGTGAATGTTTGCAGAGGACATGTTTGATTAAAGAATGTCATCCAAAATATGCCAAGAAATCTTATAATTCAATAATAAGAAGACAAAACATTGGATTAGAGAAAGGATCAGAAAGATATACAGATGACAAATACATGTATGAAGAGATGCTTCACCTCATATGTCATCAGGGAAATGCAAGTTAAAATAACATTGAGACACCATTACACATCTGTTAGAATGGCTATAATAATTTTAAAAATTAATAAACTTTCATCCTATGAGAATACAGGTTAATGATTCTGAAACTATTATACAAGTACAGTTGACTCTTGAACAAATAGGGATTTGAACTGTACAAATGCACTTTTATATGGATTTTTTCAATAAATATGTAGTGATGCAGCAGTAAAAATCTTCATGACAATGCAGGAGATGCAAGAGATGTGGGTTCAGTCCCTGGGTCAAGAAGATCCCCTGGAGTAGGAAAGGACAACCCACTCCAATTTTCTTGCCTGAAAAATTCAGTGGGCAGTGGAACCTGGCAGGCTCTAGTCTATGGGGTCGCAAAAAGTTGGATGTGACTGAGCATGCTTGTATGCACTACAATACTATACAATCTGTGTGTATGAAGAACCGTGGATGTGGAAGGTCAACTACATAATTATACTCAACATTTCAACCTCATGGAGGGTTATTGTCCCTAACTCTCATGTTGTTCAAGTGTCAACTCTACACGAGAGTTGAAAACAATAAGCAAATGAATGGCAAGTGGTGGGAGTGGATTTATCACTGTTGGAGTTGAGATAAACAAAGGAAGCAGGTCAGAATGATACACTGGGTAATGGATCAGAATTGGACACATGAATGAACCCATGTTTAGCTTAACATAGGTACAAATTTTTATTCCATGTGGAAATATTTATAAATGTATTTATAAACACAGTATACATACACACATTCTCTTGCTCTGTCAGTTGAGAGGGCCTAGAGGTAGGAGCAAGCACACCTGGAATCCAGATCTGTATTTTTAAATAACATTCTCCAATAATAGGAGCCAGGGCTTCACAAAGAAATCTGTAGTTCTAGGTCTGGGGCAGGAAATGGACAATAAGAGTGTGGAGCATTTTATTGCACCAGTAAGTTAAGTTCAGTTGCTCAGTTGTGTCCGACTCTTTGCGACTCTATAAATCGCAGCACACCAGGCCTCCCTGTCCATCACCAACTCCTGGAGTTTACTCAAACTCATGTCCATTGAGTTGGTGATGCCATCCAGCCATCTCATCCTCTGTCGTCCCCTTCTCACCTGCCCCCAGTCCCTCCTAGCATCAGAGTCTTTTCCATTGAGTCAACTCTTTGCATGAGGTGGCCAAAGTACTGGAGTTTCAAGCTCAGCATCAGTCCTTCCAGTGAACACCCAGGACTGATCTCCTTTAGGATGGACTGGTTGGATCTCCTTGCAGTCCAAGGGACTCTCAAGAGTCTTCTCCAACACCATAGTTCAAGAGCATAAATTCTTTGGCACTCAGCTTTCTTCACAGTCCAACTCTCACATCCATACATGACCACTGGAAAAACCATAGCCTTGACCAGATGGACCTTTGTTGGCAAAGTAATGTCTCTGCTTTTTCATATGCTATCTAGGTTGGTCATCACTTTCCTTCCAAGCAGTAAGTGTCTTTTAATTTCATAGCTGCAATCACCATCTGCAGTGATTTTGGAGGCCAAAAAAATAAAGTCATCCACTGTTTCCACTGTTTCCACATCTATTTGCATAAGTGATGGGACCAGATGCCATGATCTTAGTTTTCTGAATGTTGAGCTTTAAGCCAACTTTTTCACTCTCCTCTTTCACTCTCATCAAGAGGCTCTTTAGTTCTTCTTCACTTTCTGCCATAAGGGTGGTGTCATCTGCATATCTGAGGTTACTGATATTTCTCCCGGCAATCTTGATTCCAGCTTGTGCTTCTTCCACCCCAGCATTTCTCCTGATGTACTCTGCATATAAGTTAAATAAGCAGGGCAACAATAGACAGGCTTGACATACTCCCTTTTCTCTTTGGAACAAGTCTGTTGCTCCATGTCCAGTTCTAACTGTTGTTTCCTGACCTGCATATAGGTTTCTCAAAAGGCAGGTCAGGTGGTCTGATATGCCCATCACTTTCAGAATTTTTCACAGTTTATTGTGATCCACACAGTCAAAGGTTTTGGCATAGTCAATAAAGCAGAAATAGATGTTTTCCTGGAACTCTCTTGCTTTTTCAATGATCCAGCTGATGTTGGCAATTTGATTTCTGGTTCCTCTGCCTTTTGTAAAACCAGCTTGAACATCTGGAACTCCACCGTTCATGTATTGCTGAAGCCTGGCTTGGAGAATTTTGAGCGTTACTTTACTAGCTTGCGAGATGAGTGCAATTGTGCGGTAGCTTGAGCATTCTTTGGGATTGCCTTTCTTTGGGTTTGGGATGAAAACTGACCTTTTCCAGTCCTGGGGCCTCTGCTGAGTTTTCCAAATTTGCTGGCATATTGAGTGCAGCACTTTCACAGCATCATCTTTCAGGATTTGAAATAGCTCAACTGGAATTCCATCACCTCCACTAGCTTTGTTCGCAGTGATGCTTTCTAAGGCCCACTTGACTTCACATTCCAAGATGTCTGGCTCTAGGCGAGTAATCACACCATCATGATTATCTGGGTCATGAAGATCTTTCTTGTACAGTTCTTCTGTGTATTCTTGCCACCTCTTCTTAATATCTTCTGCTTCTGTTAGGTCCATACCATTTCTGTCCTTTATCGAACCCATCTTTGCATGAAATGTTCCCTTGGTATCTCTGATCTTCTTGAAGAGATCTGTAGTCTTTCCCATTCTGTTGTTTTCCTCTATTTCTTTGCACTGATTGCTGAGGAAGGCTTTCTTATCTTTCCTTGCTATTCTTTGGGAATATCTTTCCTGCATTCAAATGGGAATATCTTTCCTTTTCTCCTTTGCACCAATGAGTAGGGAAGTTCTAAACACACACACACATGCACACAAATACACAAACACACTATAATGCAAGTTTGTCAAAGGAACACTGGAATCAACTAAAAGAACTCTCATTGGAAAACTGGAAGAATTTAAGCAAAAAATAAAGTAGTAGTATTGAATTAAATATCCAGGAGACTGTACTAATGACCAATAAATGATTGAGTAATAGAGGGGACAGAGAAATCTCCCATACAGCAGAAGGTCACATAATTTATTTAGATACTTCACCTTAAGGAGGAAAAACCCCCACTACTGAATTGTGGTCTGTACATAGTGACTTCCTTTCAAAGATTACAATATACAAAGGATGGGGAAAAAAAAATGCCACAAGTAGGGAAATCTCACAAATCTATCAAAGCTAAATGATTAAGGTCAACATCAAAAGTGAGGTCATGTTGATAGTATGCACACGATGTGCTGTGATGAAAACAGCATTTTACAAAAACACATAACCCTCGTCTTAACACGAGTAACACATAGACAAAACTAAGTTTAGAGATATTCTACAAAGAGCCTGGGCAGTATTCTGCCAAACTGTCAAAGTCATCAAAAACTAAGGCCTGCAAAATTGTCACAGCCAAGAGCAAGCTAAGGAAACATGATGACAAGATGCTTTCCTTGATCTAACTCTAGTCAGACTTCTCTAAGTCCTGTAAGCCTCAACCTTAGCATCCATCCTTCCTAAGGCCTGTACCTCTCAGTTATAACAATAATCTTGTTGAGTCAACTAAAAGAAACCTCCACCCTCAACAGCTGATTAAATTTCTCATCTTCCACCACCCCCAAAGGTGATATCTGATCACTTCTATTAGCAAAAACTTTGTACGGTCTGATTAACCAAAATCCACCCTATCTCTGATGTATCCTCTTAGAAATTTTCCATCTACTAATGTTTACCTGGCTCCTTGGCTATAAGTCCCCTACTTGTCATGTTGCATTTAGAACTGGGTCTAATTTATACTGAGGTCTCTTTTATCATGTATATGTATAAAATCTGCTTTTACTATTCTAATTACTGCCCAGCTCTGACTTTGAGCCAAATCCTAGAACAGAAAGTGGGTATTAGGTTAAAACTCAGGAAATCTTAATAAGCTATGAACTTTAGTTAATAATAATGTATCAATATTGGTTCATTAATTGTGACAAATACAGCACTGTTTTGTCTGTCTCTACTAATAGCATTGTCTGTCAGTACAGCTAACATAAAATAGTCTGTATACTAATGTGTAGGGAAATATACTATGTTTAAAATTTTTCTGCAAATCTAAAACTATTCTAAAATAAGAAGCTTGTTAGGAAAACCCAACCAACCAAACACCAAGCAAAAAAATAAATAAATAAAACAAAATACTAAATGAACTTCGATTTGTATAGAACTGGGTTTACCTCGTAAGCTAAGACTTAGTTTCATCAGCTGGAAATGGAAATCATAATGTGTACATTTGTTTTAAGTATTTACTATTATAACTGTTTCAAGTGTCTGCATATATAGTGACAATGAACATTAATTTCCTTTGCTTTTTTTTTATTTTCTTGATGAAAAGTGATTACAACTAATGGAATCTAAAGTCCTCATAAAATTGATTTACAAACTTCTTAATATACTTTTCTTTTATCTTCCTACAAATTAACATGACTGACTTGGTAGTATGTTTATTTTGCTAAGTCTACCCTTAAAAGCAGATGGGTTCCCATAAATTATTCATGAAGGAAATGGCATATCTATAACCACACTAGTATGCTTTAATCTTCTAAGTACTCTTGAGGATTTAGAACCACAAGCTATTATCCTAACAAAGTAAAACCCTATGGAAAACAACTGGAAATCAATATTCTGGAATGAGGAATAGAAAGAATTATTAGGTTGATGAGAAGCCAACAAAAGGAACAATCATCAATTTCCCATGTTTAAATATAGTACTGTATGGAAGTTGTTAGTCTTAGAATAGAGCAATGCAATATCAACTATACTATTGTATTCAATATTTGTTAAACATGAGGTTATTGATTCCAAATTTTCAGACATGTGCTAGAAAATTTGGTGCACTCTACTCTAATTTGAGTTGAAATTAAGAGTTTACTGCAATAACCTATATGAGAAAAAACTGGAAAAGAATGAATATATGTGTATGTATAACTGAATCATTTTGCTGTATACTTGAAACTAATGCAACATTGTAAATCAACTGTACTTCAATATATTTTCTTATAAAGCTGACATAATGAAAAACTGGGTTCACAACCATATTCAATACTTGATTTATTAACATTCTGGTCTCCCTTGACCTCACCCGAATGTTCCTCCTGCGGCATTCCCTAACTTACTGAAAGACTCCACTATCCACTAAAGTGCCCTAGCTAGAACACACTTCCCCATTCTATTTCCCTTTCTGCCATATCCAATTCTACACCAATAATACACAGTTTTATATGATAGCCAATAGCTCCTTGTGGCTATTGGCTTCTGGAACGTGGCTCTGCTCAGCTCTCTTTCCTTAATTGTTCAGTCATGTCTGATTCTTTGCACCCAATGGACTGTAGCCCACCAGGCTCCTCTATCCATGAAATTCTCCTGGCAAGAATACTGGAGTGGGTTGTCATTTCCTTCTCCAGAAACATGGCTAGTGCAAACTAAAGAACTGAATTTAAAATGTTGTGTAATTCTCCTTAGTTTAAATGGATAATTAAAAGTTTGGGTCACTTAATCCTCAACCTGTGTCAGGCAGGTTTTCTCCATACAACCAGCAATTTTCCTTACACCAGTTCAGTTCAGTTCAGTCTCTCAGTCGCGTCCGACATTCTGCAGCTCCAAGGGCTGCAGCACGCCAGGCTTCCCTGTCCACCACCAACTCCCAGAGGCCACTCAAATTCATATCAATTGCATAGGTAATGCCATCCAACCATCTCATTCTCTGTCATCCCCTTCTCCTCCTGCCATCAATCTTTCCCAGCATCAGGGGCTTTTCCAATGAGTCAGTTCTTCACATCAGATGGCCAAATTATTGGAGCTTCAGCTTCAGTCCTTCCAATGAATTTTAGGACTGATTTCCTTTAGGATGGACTGGTTGGACCTCCTTGCTGTCCAAGGAACTCTCAAGAGTCTTCTCCAACACCACAGTTTAAAAGCATCAATTCTTCAGTGCTTAGTTTTCTTTATAGTCCAACACACACATCCATACATGGCTACTGGAAAAACCATAACTTTCACTAGATGGAACTTTGTTGGCAAAGTAATGTCTCTGCTTTTTAATAAGTTATCTAGGTTGGTCATAGCTTTTCTTCCAGGGAGCAAGTGTCTTTTAATTTCATGGCTGCAGTCACCATCTGCAGTGATTCTGGAGCTGAAAAAAATCAAATCTATCACTGTTTACACTGTTTGTCCAATTATTTGCCATGAAGTGATGGGACTGGATGTTATGATCTTAGTTTGCTGAATGTTGAGATTTAAGCCAACTTTCTCACTCTATTCTTTCATTTTCATCAAGAGGTTCTTAAGTTTCTCTTCACTTTCTGCCATAAGGGTGGTGTCACGTGCATATCTGAGGTTACAGATATTTCTCCCGGCAGTCTTGATTCTAGCTTGTTCTTCATCCAGCCCAGCATTTCCCATGATGTACTCTGTATATAAGTTAAATAAGCAAGGTGACAATATTCAGCCTTGATGTATTCCTTTCCCAATTTGGAGCCAGTCTGTTGTTCTATGTCCAGTTCTAACTGTTGCTTCCTGACCTGCATACAGATTTCTCAGGAAGCAGGCCAGGTGATCTGGTATTTACATCTCTTTAAGACTTTTCCACGGTTTGTGGTGATCTACACAGTCAAAGGCTTTTGCATAGTCAATTAAGGAGAAGTAGGTGTTTTTCTGTAACTCCCTTGCTTTTTTTTTTTTTTTATTTTTATTAGTTGGAGGCTAATTACTTCACAACATTTCAGTGGGTTTTGTCATACATTGATATGAATCAGCCATAGATTTGCTTTTTTGATGATCCAACAGATGTTGACAATTTCATCTGCTGTTTCTATGCCTTTTCTAAGTCCATCTTGGACACCTGAAAGTTCTCAGTTCATGTACTCTTGTAGCCTGGCTTGGAGAATTTTGAGCATTACTTGGCCAGCGTGTGAGATGAGTGCAATTGTGAGGTAGTTTGAACATTCTTTGGGATTGCCTTTCTTTGTGAGCGGAATGAAAACTTACCTTTTCCAATTCTGTGGCTACTGCTGAGTTTTCTAAATTTCTGGCATATTGAGTGCAGCACTTTCACAGCATCATCTTTTAGGATCTGAAGTAGCTCAACTGGAATTCCATCACCTCCACTATTTTTGTTAATAATGATGCTTTCTAAGGCCCACTTGACTTCACGTTCCAGGATGTCTGACTCTAGGTGAGTCATCACACCATTGTGCTTATCTGGGTCATGAAGATCTTTTTTTGCATAGTTCTTCTGTATATTCTTGCCACCTCTTTTAATATCTTCTGCTTCTATTAGTTCCATACCATTTCTGTTCTTTATTTTGCTCATCTTTGCATGAAATGTTCTCTTGCTATCACTGGTTTTCTTGAAGAGATCTCTAGTCTTTCCCATTCTATTGGTTTCTTTCTTTTTTTTTTTTTTCTTTCTATTTCTTTGCATTGATCGCTGAGGAAGGCTTTCTTACCCCTCCTTGCTATCTTTGAAACTCTGCATTCAAATGTTCAAATGGGTGTATCTTTCCTTTTCTCTTTGCCTTTAACTTCTCTTCTTTTCTCAGGCATTTGTAAGGACTCGTTAGACAACCATTTTCCCTTTTTGCATTTCTTTTTCTTGTGTTTTTTTTTTTTTTTTAAACAAAACAACAAAGGCCCCAAATGGAGCTGTTTACACAAAGCCCCACATCACCAAACCAAAACTTAACTTAGTATCAGCTCTCCCAGAAGTGGAGTCATAATCCAGTCAATCAGGAATTTCCTGATCAGCACTAGTTCAGTAGCTTGCCTCAGAGATCTTTTCTATTTTCTAAAGGAAAGACCTTGCGATAACCAACCTGCTTTCTTGTTTTTCATATACTCCCTTGTTCTCGCTCTCTTCTGCCTATAAAATATTTCTCACTGTACAGTTCCTCAGAATAACTTTCTATCTACTACTTTGGATGCCTTCTGATTCATGAGTCATTGAATAACACCAATAAGATCTTTAAAATTTACTCAGTGAATTTTGATTTTTAACCCTGACCAACAAATCAACTCAATTCTGTCACTATCTATCTGGAGATTGCATCAGATTCCATGGGTTAATGTCTCATTCATATTAGGCTTAACTTCGCAGCTCCCCCAAGTTCCCCCACTCCATTTTAGATGCCAGCGTCAAATCCAGATTGTTACTTGTGTTTCTGACCTATTGGCTAGAGAATGAAGGGTTCCAGGATCTCCTCCTGTGATTCGAGTAATTTGCTAGAACAGCTCAGAGAGGTCGGGTCGGGGGGGTGGTCTGCGTTCTAAATGACCAGTTGGTTGTGAAAGAATGTAACTTATTTACAATCAGATGAAGAGGCTATAGTATGCTGTCGGTCTCTGAACTGCTACTCTTTGGCTCCATGTGTTCACCAATACTAAAGCTCTCAGAGCTCCATTATTTTGGCGTTTTGTGGAAGCTTCACTACATAAACCTGATTCATTAAACCATTGGCCACTGGCTTTCAGTTCAATGGACAGTCTCTCTTCCCTCCATGGAGATCAAGGAGGGAAGACTTCAAGTTCCAAGCATCTAATCACATGGTTGGTACTCCTGATACAAACTGCCTACATTAGTTGTGATCCAAAAGTTACCTTATTAACACAACAAGAGGCATCTTCATCATGCTCTAATTTTCAGTTAAGAAATGTTAAGCATTATGGAAGCCCTAAGCCAGAAACAGTAACAAAAACTGAATACATATTTCTTAGTATAAGTCATACAATGAATTTCATTTACTGGAAAATTTTAAGTACGCTTTGAAGAGCTGGGATATGTACATATGCTTTTCAACTATAAATTTTAAGAAATTTAATAAACCTGACAGGAATTTAGTTTCTGAATTGAGGTATGAGTTTTCAATACTTAGTAATAAGAAGGTATGGAGAATATTCCTGAGAATTGTTTTATATTGATTACTTGTGAAATGATTATATTTTAGGTTAATATAGTGTTATTATCATTAAAAGTAATTTTACTTGTTTTTTCCCTTTTACAATGAATGTAAAATTACATAAACTTTGCAACACATTTCTATTGAATTATACTCTTCTGAACTATTTGCTTGGGCTCCCCAGTTGGCATTAGTAATAAAGACCTCACCTGACAATGAAGAAGACATAAGAGACATGGGTTAGATCCCTGGATTGAGAAGGTCTCCTGGAGGAGGGCATGGCAACACACTCCAGTGTTCTTGCTGGAGAATCACATGTTCAGAGGAGCCTGGCAGGCTGCAGTCCATAGGTTCGCACAGAGTCAGACACGAATGAAGTGATTTAGAATGCATGAACTATTTGCTTATCTCTACTACCTCTCTTAATTCCCTGACCCAGGAAGCCATCACTGTTACTCTGATATTTCCACTCTAGTCTCTTAATTTTCCTCTCCTTTCAATGTGGTCCCCCAAGTCAATGCATGTCTCTACTTCAAAATACCTTCTGCTTCATAGAGCTGAGATAATCAAACTCTTAATGTGTGCTCAATGGCTCCGTTGTATCTCACTCTTTGTGGCTCCGTGGACTGTAGCCCACCAGTCTCCTCTGTCCATGGACTTTTCCATGCAGGAATACTAGAGCAGGTTGCCATTTCCTTCTCCAGGGGATCTTCCTGACCCAGGGATTGAACCCACATCTCTTATGTCTCCTGCACTGGCAGGTGGAATCTTTACCCTAGCGCCACCTTTATCTTATAGTATATGCAAGTTTCCAATTTTCAGTTTTATTTTCTTTCCTCTTTTTATTTTTTTCCATTTATTTTTGTTAGTTGGAGGCTAATTACTTTACATTATTGTAGTGGTTTTTGTCATACATTGACATGAATCAGCCATGGATTTACATGTATTCTCCATCCCGATCCCCCTCCCACCTCCCTCTCTACTCGATCCCTCTGGGTCTTCCCAGTGCACCAGGCCCGAGCACTTGTCTCATGCATCCAGCCTGGGCTGGTGGTCTGTTTCGCCCTAGATAATATACATGTTTTGATGCTGTTCTCTCAAAACATACTACCCTCACCTTCTCCCACAGAGTCCAAAATTCTGTTCTGTACATCTGTGTCTCTTTTTCTGTTTTGCATATAGGGTTATCATTACCATCTTTTTAAATTCCATATATATGTGTTAGTATGCTGTAATGTTGTTTATCTTTCTGGCTTACTTCACTCTGTATGATGGGCTCCAGTTTCATCCATCTCATTAGAACTGATTCAAAGGAATTCTTTTTAACGGCTGAGTAATATTCCATGGTGTATATGTACCACAGCTTCCTTATCCATTCGTCTGCTGATGGGTGTCTAGGTTGCTTCCATGTCCTGGCTATTATAAACAGTGCTGTGATGAACACTGGGGTGCACGTGTCTCTTTCAGATCTGGTTTCCTCAGTGTGTATGCCCAGGAATGGGATTGCTGGGTCATATGGCAGTTACATAAAGTAATCTTCCTAACATGAAAATCCTATTACACTGCTGATTGAAGCATTTTTATATCTAAGTCTATTTACTGCTATGTTTCTCATAATTGTACCCTGCTTATCACACTAGTCTCATTTTTAACATCTATCTCCAAACTATATTTCATGTTCCAATCAAACTGTTTTTATCCAAGTTCTATGCTATCTTTTGCACTTGGATCTTTTCATTCTCTGCTATTCCATCTATATTTTTTCATAACTTTACCCACAATGCCAGTGCAACAACAAGGATAAAGCACACACTAAAAAGAAGTTGGGTAAATAATGAATGACTATATACTAGAAATAAGATATTCTAGAAATTTAGGTACTACATAAGTACATTTCTTGTAGTAGAGGATAGGTAATCTTGAAACCACTATTGTTTGCAAAGATTAATAATTATATTCAACCTCTTTTAAACAGCCAATTGTGATATTAAACAGTTTCACTGAAGTCAAAGTGCTAATCTTTTCCCTCCTAAAATGTTTTAATTTTTAACTTTCAATTGTTACTTTGTAAAATATTCAAAGCATAACCTGGAAAATCTTCAAAATATCTTAACAGTTTTCTTTAGAATCTAGGGATGAAGCAAAAATTAGCTTCAAAGCAAATTAGCAGTTTTTCTCATCTACTCTCATCAAAGAAAGCGGGGGAGGATTTTAGGTCCTCTGAGAGCATATATTACAGTTCATTATGCAAAGAATAAAGGTAAAAATGAATCTAGGAACAATTAATATATGAAGTTAGTACTCTAAAATACAGTAATAACACTATATTTTTTAAAGTGAAAGCATTTCAAAATTAAAAATGTGTTCAAAGTATACGAGTTACTCAGTCATGTCTGATTCTGCAACCTCGTGAACTATAGCCCACCATGCTTCTCTATCCAGTGGAATTCTTCAGGCAATAATACTGGAGTGTGTTGCCATTCTCTTCTCCAGGGGATCTTCCCAACCCAGAAATTGAATCTAGGTCTCCTGCATTGTGGGCAAATTATTTACCATCTGGGCACTAAAATGTACTACACATATATTAGTCCTAGAATTTTTCTTACTACACCATTCGCATGATTCAAGCTTTTTTATTTTTTCCCAAGAACATGAGTATTCCTTTCCACTCTTCTAGGTTCCTCAGGGTCTTAAAGGAAATAGAAGATAAATTGTAGAATTAGAATAAAGAGGTTAACTATGTTACAGATGAAAATACCCAGATTATAAAGTAATACATTACAGAAATTGCTAAGATCCAAACAGCTTCAAGTGTTTCTTTCCTCAGTGTCTTAGTGCTCCAATTCCTTAACAATTTAGAATAAAATAATTGAAACACAAATAGCTCCCATCACAAATAGCTATGCTCCGGATAACACTTGAAGTAGTACTGGGAAGATGTAAATGAAATGATGATCTACTCCACTTAAGCACAGTGCTTGACAACTTCTTAGAGCTCAGTTCAATTCAGTTTAGTCACTCAGTTGTGTCCGACTCTTTGTGTATTCATGAACTGAGGCACACTAGGCCTCACTGTCCATCACCAACTCCTGGCGATTACTCAAACTCATTTCCATTGAGTCGGTGATGCAATCCAACCATCTCGTCCTATGTCATCCCCTACTCCTCCCGCCTTTAATGTTTCCCAGCATCAGGGTCTTTTCACATGAGCCATTTCTTCACATCAGGTGGCCAAAGTGTTGGAGTTTCAGCTTCAGCATCAGTCCTTCCAATAAATATTAAGGAGTGATTTCCTTTAGGATGGACAGGTTGGATCTCCTCACTGTCCAAAATAGTCAATTAAGCAGAAGTAGATGTTTTTCTGGAACTCTCTTGCATTTTTGATGTTCCAGAGGATGCTGGCAATTTGATCTCTGGTTTCTCTGCCTTTTCTAAAACGAGCTTGAATATCTGGAAGTTCACGTTCATGTATTTCTGAAGCCTGGCTTGGAGAATTTTGAGCATTGCTTTGCTAGTGTGTGAGATGAGTGCAATTGTGCGGTAGTTTGAGCATTCTTTAGCACTGCCTTTCTTTGGGATTGGGATGAAAACTGACCTTTTCCAGTCCCGGTGCCACTGCTGAGTTTTCCAAATTTGCAGGCATATTGAATGCAGCATTTTCACAGCATCATCTTTCATGATTTGAAGTAGCTCAACTAGAATTCAGTCACCTCCACTAGCTTTGTTCATGGTGATGCTTCCTAAGGCCCACTTGACTTCACATTCCAGGATGTCTGGCTCTAGGTGAGTGATCACACCATCGTGATTATATGGGTCATAATGATCTTTTTTGTACAGTTCTTCTGTGTATTCTTTTCACCTCTTTACCATTTCTGTCCTTTATTGTGCCCATCTTTGCATGAAATGTTCCCTTGGTATCTGTAATTTTCTTGAAGCTATCTCTAGTCTTTCCCATTCTATTTTTTTCCTCTGTTTCTTTGCATTGGTCACTGAGGAAGACTTTCTTATCTCTCTTGCTATTCTTTGGAACTCTGTATTCAAGTGGGTACATCTTTACAGGCCTCATCATTCAACCATTTTGCCTTTTTGCATTTCTTTCTCTTGATGATGATGTTGATCACTGCCTCCTGTACAATGTCACAGACCTTCATCCAGAGTACTTTAGGCACTGTGTCTATCACATCTAATCCCTTGAGCTTATTTATCATTTCCTTTGTATAGTCATAAGGGATTTGATTTAGGTCATACCTGAATGGTCTAGTGGTTTTCCCCACTTTCTTCAATTTCAGTCTGAATTTGATATTAAGGATTTCATGATCTGAGCCACAGTCAGCTCCCGGTCTTGTTTTTGCTGACTGTATAGAGCTTCTCCATCTTTGGCTGCAAAGAATATAATCAATCTGATTTCGGTATTGATCATCTGCTGATGTCCATGTGTAGAGTCCTCTCTTGTGTTGTTGGAAGAGTGTGTTTGCTATGACCAGTAGGTTCTCTTGGAAAAACTCTGTTAGCCTTTGCCCTGCTTCACTCTGTACTCCAAGGCCAAATTTGCCTGTTACTCCAGGTATTTCTTTTGATTTCCTACTTTTGCATTCTAGTCCCCTATAATGAAAAGAGCTCCATAAATGACTATATTATTGGACACTCCTGTTAGCTTAGTCATTAAAGAATCTACCTCCAGTGCAGCAGACCCAGGTTTGATTCCTGGGTTGGGAAGATACCCTGGAGAAGGAAATGGCAACCCACTCCAGTTTTCTTGCCTGGAGAATCCCACGGATAGGGGTACCTGGCAGGCTACAGTCCATGGGGTTGCAAGAGTCAGACATGACTAGTGACTTAATGAGACCAATTATAAAATAATAGAAATAAAAGTAATTTTTTCTTTTACTTAGCACAATCTCCAACTTAAAACAATAGCCTCTCTACAATGACAAAAAAATAAATTTGTCTGCTTTTGAATTTTCTCACTGATGTAACAGTTCCTCCATAATGAGTGGAAAATCTGTTTAGGACCCACTCTAATGTCCAGAAATTAGACATGGCCCTAATTTTGTCATTTGAAAGTAAACGTGAGATGTATAATCTGTCTTCCACATGACAAATTATTTTGTTTGAGAATGTTTATACCACTCCTTTCACAAAATATATTTCTAACAGATTTCCTATTTCCTTCAATGGTTTTCCAAAATAAATAGCTTTCACAAACTTCACAACTTTCAGTCATTTGGTGCATGCACTTTAATATCATCATTATTAAATTTAGCATCCGAGGGCTTACCTATTTTGAATTTTAGCAGACATTTATGTTCTTTATTTGGGTTATATAAACCTGTTGTAAATCTTTAGCATAATATTTGCCTTAAATTAAGTATGACTAATATTTAAGCAATACTTGTTCTGTATTAATTATTGTGTTATATTTCAAGGAGATTGGAAATATATATATATATTTAAGCAATACTTGTTCTGTATTAATTATTGTGTTATATTTCAAGGAGATTGGAAATATATATATATATTTAAGCAATACTTGTTCTGTATTAATTATTGTGTTATATTTCAAGGAGATTGGAAATATATATATATATATATATATATATATATATATATATATATATATAAGCCAAGATGCCTTGAAGGTTTAGCAACTCTTCATTTAGTATTAAAATATGCTGGATTTTTGCATCAGAACTGTAATAAAATGTACAGTTCTAAACCATAACTTATATTACATATAAAAACTAATATTATACCCCCATTTACATCATTGTACAGATTATGCAGGCAGAAAATCCATAAGAGAAGACAGGCTTTCAACAGCAATTTAGATAGGATGGGCCTAATAGATATATGGGCTTCTCCAGTGGCTCAGATGGTAAAGAATCTGCTTGCAATGCAGGACACTTGGGTTTGATCCCTCTGTGGGGACGGTCCCCTGGAGAAGGGAATGGCTATCCACTGTAGTATTCTTGCCTAGAGAATTCCATGGACAGAGGAGCCCAGTGGGCTACAGTCCATGGGATCACAAAGAGTTGGACATGACTGAGTGAGAAACAGTTTTACTTTCAATAGCTATATACAGAATAGTTTAACCAAAAGCAGAAGAATGCACTTTATTTTCAAGTGTACACGGTCTATTCTCCAGAAGAGATAAATAAGCTGGGCCACAAAGCAAGTCTCAGTAAAATTTACAATATTTAAAGTATATGAAGAATCATGATGAACTATGATAGTATGAGACTAGAAATCAGCTACAAGAAAATAACTGCAAAAATACACATGAAGGCTAAAAATATGCTACTAAAAACAAATGGTCACTAAAAAATCAAATATACAGTAATCAAAAAACTATGGAATGGAGCAAAAGTAATTCTAAGAGGGAAGATCTCTTAGGTAGGCAACACAAGCCTACCTCAGGCATCAAGAAAAATCTCAAACAGCCAACTTTACACCTAAAGAATTTAGAAAAAAAGAGGAGCAAACAAAATCCAATCTTAGCAGAAGGAAGTAAATAACAAAGATCATAGCAGAAATAAATGATATAGAAACCAAAAAATAATAGAAAAATAAATGAGACTAAGAGCTATTTTTTTCTTTAGAAATAATAAAAGTTGATAAATCTTTAGAAATACTAATCAAAAGAGAGAGAAAAAATGTTCCAAATAAATAAAATAAGATGTGAAAAAATTTACAATTGACACCATAGAAATACAAAGGAAAATAAAAGCTTGCCTAAAACAATTATAAACCAATAAAATGGACAAATCTAGCAGAACTGGACAAATGCTTAGAAATATATAATATCAGACTGAAACAGAAAGAATAGTAAATATGAACAGATCAATTACCAGTAACAAAACTTAATTAGTAATTAAAAATAAAAATTGCAACAAACAAGAATGCAGAACCAGGTGACTTAACAGGTGAACTCTATCAAACATTTAAAGAAGAATTAGCATCCACATTTCTCAAACCATTCCAAATAACTACAAAGTATGGAGTGCTTCTAAACTTATTTTACACAATCATCATGACCCTCTTACTAAAACTAGAAAAAAATGCCACACAAAAAAAGAAAATTACAGGCCAATATCACTGTTGAGCAAAGATGCAAAAATCCTCAACAAAATATAAGCAAATTGAATTCAAAACATTAAAAAGATCACATACCATGATCAAGTGGGATTTATTAAAAAATGCAAGTAATGTCCACAAATGTGGACAAACGTGGATACATTTGTCCACAAATGTATCACAGTGTGACACACCATATTAACAGACTGGGAGTGAAAGGAGGGGGGATTTGATATATAGGTTGCCAAATATTACAAACTTTCAGTTATAAGTATTACTAGAAACCTAATATACAACATGCTGAATATAACACTGCTCTATATTACATATGAAAATTAAAAGGGTAAATCCCAAGAGTTCTCATCACATTCTTTTCTATTTCTTCAATTCCGTGTCTATACAAGATAATGAATGTTTACTAAACTAATTGCGGTAATAATTTTATTTTGTATAAAAGTCAAATCATGATGTACACCTTAAAATTATGCAGTGCTGTATGTCAATTATATTTCAGTAAAACTGGAAGGAAAGATTATGTCATTTGTTTTAAGCTAATATAAATTCAAAACTTGAATCTGTCTTATTATATTGGCAAGTACTTGCTCTCTCTACGCCATCAGCATGCTGCTTAAGTGTATATTGTATATTATTTTAGTTATGTTTTAATTTAAAGTTATGAATGCCATTGATTTTTTAATACATAAAGTGAAAAACGGACAAATATAAAACTCAATGGTGTATGTTCTAAGACTCCATGCTGTTGTTGAATCAGTGTTCTTTAGGTATAGAATCCATCCGTCAACTTGATGGACTGTTATGTATTGGCTTTTTTTCTTGACATGACTCAAGTTTCTATGATTATTTTCTAGTGAAGAGATAAGATTCCTTCTCACTTTCCTAGGTTATTTAAAGTACAGGGGTTAACTATAATGAATAAGTGTGTGAGAGTGTGTGTGTGTGTGTATACAGCAGGGACTCCCTAGGCTATAACTATAGAGAAAAAGTGGTTTATTGCAACTGTTATCCTAAATTTAAAATATGTTCATTTTTAATAATATTTTTGATTATAAATGTTGATAATCCATCCACTTAAAGTGCAGTTCAGAATTTGCCAGCCTTTCAACAAATGCCATATTTTCTACACTTCTCAAATATAATTGAAAACTAATAAATTTATCTAAAATTTTTTGAAATTTAATAATTATTCTCTTCCATGTAAGACATTATAACAAGATATATATATTTAGTATATCTCATTATATACTGAATTTGTGTATATTTAGTTATAATGCCATGTAAGACATTATAACCAGGTATACAGTTTTAGTATAAATTTTTAGTGTGCAGTTTATTTCAGCTTGGAAGCTTAAAGTCATTTAATAAAACTGAGATCTTGGGTCACATCTGTTTATGTGTCATAAATTTCAAATTGAACTTAGGATAGTTACTTTTCACAATTTCTGATGATTCTTTTTATTCTCAATCCCAGTTAACTTTAAGCTTTCTGAAGGAGGGAACTGGCATATATTAGACACACATATGTTCCATTATTGACTCGGAAATGTTTCTACCTTCTTCATGTGTGTTAATGTGTATTTTTTTCCCCTTGGTTCTCATTATTTCCCTTCAGTGTTATTTTATCTTTTATTCTTTGTTGTGTATGAATCAATAATCACAGAATATGGAAAGAAAACAATAAAAGCTTATATTAAAACTAAACCATGTTGTTATTTCTATTCTAAATATTAAGTATGCTTATTTTATATGGTTTGTTCATTTGTATACAGTTGTGGACATAGAACTGCTTTTCAGTTTTTCTTGCCACTTCTACATGTATTCTAACATTTTCTGCCTTACCATAATTGGCACAGGCTATTCTTCTCTCATTCAACTCATTCAATAAAAAAGATTAGAAAGCCTTCCTCAGTGACCAATGCAAAGAAATAAGGGAAACAATAGACTGGAAAAGATTAGAGACCTCTTTAAAAAAATTAGAGATACAAAAGGAATATTTCATGCAAAGATAGGCAAGGACATAAATGGTATGGTCCTAACCGAAGCAGAAGATATTAAGAAGAGGTGGCAAGAATGCACAAAAGAATTATACAATAAAGATCTTCATGACCCAGATAATCACGATGGTGTGATCACTCACCTAGAGCCAGACATCTTGGAATGTGAAGTCAAGTGGGCCTTGGGAAGCATCACTATGAACAAAGCTAGTGGAGGTGATGGAATTCTAGTTTAGCTACTTCAAATCCCAAAAGATGATGCTGTGAAAGTGCTGCACTCAGTATGCCAGCAAATTTGGAAAACTCAGCAGTGGCCACAGGACTGGAAAAGTCAGTTTTCATTCCAATCTCAAAGGCAATGCCAAGGAATGTTCAAACTACTACACAACTGCATTCACTCACACACTGGCAAGTTAAAGCTCAAAATTCTCGAAGCCAGGCTTCAACAATATATGAATTGTGAACTTCCAGAGGTTCAAGCTGGATTTAGAAAAGACAGAGAAGCAGAGATGGCATTGCCGACATCTGTTGGATCATACAAAAAGCAAGAGAGTTCCAGAAAAACATCCACTTCTGCTTAATTTACTATGCTAAAGCCTTTGACTGTGTGGATCACAAAAAAACTGTGGAAAATTCTTCAAGAGATGGGAATACCAGACAACCTTACTTGCCTCCTGAGAAATCTGTATGCAGGTTAAGAAGCCACAGTTAAAACCAGATATGAAACAACAGACTGGTTCCAAACTAGGGAGGAACATGTCAAGACTATATATTGTCACCCTGCTTATTTAACTTCTATGCAGAGTATATCATGCAAAATGCCAAGCTGGATGAAGCACAAACTGGAATCAAGATCGCTGGGAGAAATATCAATAACCTCAGATATGCAGATGCCACCACTCTTATGACAGAAAGTGAAGAGGAACTAAAGAGCCTCTTGATGAAAGTGAAAGAGGGGAGTAAAAAAAGCTGATTTAAAACTCAACATTCAAAAAACTAAGATCATGGCATCCATCCCCATTCTCTTCATGGCAAGTAGATAGGGAAACAATGGAAACAGTGACAGGCTTTATTTTCTTGGTTTCCCAAATCACTGAAGATGGTGACTGCAGCCACAAAATTAAAAGGCACTTGCTCCTTGGAAGAAAAGCCATGACTAACCTAGACAGCATATTTAAAAGCAGAGACATTACTTTGGCAACAATGGTCTGTATAGTCAAAGCTATGATTTCTCCACTAGGCATGTATGGATGTGAGAATTGGACCATAAAGAAGACTGCTGCTGCTGCTGCTGCTAAGTCGTTTCAGTCGTGTCGGACACTGTGCGACCCCATAGACGGCAGCCCACCAGGCTCCCCCGTCCCTGGGATTCTCCAGGCAAGAACACTGGAGTGGGTTGCCATTGCCTTCTCCAATGCATGAAAGTGAAAAGTGAAAGTGAAGTTGCTCAGTCCTGTCCGACTCCTAGCGACCCCATAGACTGCAGCCTACCAGGCTCCTCCATACATGGGATCCTCCAGGCAAGAGTACTGGAGTGGGGTGCCGTTGCCTTCTCGGAAAGAAGGCTGAGCATCAAGGAATTGATATTTTGAACCGTGGTGTTGCAGAAGACTCTTGAAAGTCCCTTGGAGTGCAAGGAGATCAAACCAGTGAATTCTCAAGAAATCAGTCCTGAATATTCACTGGAAGGACTGATGCTGAAGCAGAAGCTCCAATGCTTTGGTCACCTGATGAGAAAAGCTGACACATTGGAAAGGTCCCTGATGCTGAGAAAGATGGAGGCAGGAGGAGAAGGGGATGATAGAGGATGTGATATTTGGATGGCTTGACTGACTCAACGGACAGTTTGAGCCAGCTTAAGGAGCTGGTGATAGACTGGGAAACCTGGCGTTCTGCAGTCCATGGGGTCAGAAAGAGTCAGACACAACTGGGTGACTGAACTCACTGATAGGCTTCCCTGGTTGCTCAGTTGATAAAGAACCCTCTTGCCAAGGCAGGAAATGCAAGACATGTGGTTTTGATCCCTGGTTGGGAAGATCCTCTGGAGAAGGAAATGACCATGCACTCCAGTATTCTTGCTTGGAAAATTTAATGGACAGAGGAGCCTGGCAGGCTATAGTTCATGAGGTGGAAAAGAATCAGACAAAACTGAGCTCGTGCACACACACATACACACATATAAATCTAGTAAATGATTCTAATGCTTATTTATTTATTTCATTTTTAGGGCATGTTTTACTAATGTGAAAACACTTTTCTGAATGTCATTTTTGTCTTTTACTTTCCCAAGTGGATTAATTTTTTATTAAATTTCATATGAGGTCATATGTTACTCAGTCTGACAAAGTAACATGTACTAAATATAATATATAATAAATGATGTATAATAAATATTGTCTATATATATTATATAATAATGTATAATAAATATTATCTAATTTTTGCTTTTTGTTTAAATTCTCTCATATCTCTTCCAACATATAGGTCTAATGTTAGGTCACAGAATTAAGAAATAATTACAAAACTTCCTACAGATTCAGGGCTTTTAAGGTCTATAAATTCACTGCAATTAAGATAGATTAAAGCTGTTGAATTATGCACCTATATCTATTTTTTAAGGATGTGTAAGCAGCTTTTACTGGGTTGCCAAATAAATTTCAAATCTATTTTAAAAATTGTCCCTGATGGAAACTTTCTATTTTATGCTATTTATTTTTATGACTTGGTAAGATGTATGCTGTCTTGATATACAGTTTCTATCATGCAAAATAATCTTCTATTGAAGTTACTGATGACTTAGTCCCTGCGTAAGAAAACCTGATTATTAAAATGCATACTGAGAATCCATGGGAGCCCTAAATTATAGTGTGAATAAGGGAATTTTTCAGTCTTTCCCAATAATGTCCCTAAACCCACCATTAAAAAACAAAAATTAGAGACACAGACATAGAGAATAAACATATAGACAGCAAGGGGTAAAGGGAGGTGGGATGAATTGGGAGGTTGACACTGACATATGCACACTAAGGAAGCAATGTGTATATTATCCTGAATCAAGAAATCTTAGACAAATACTGATTATTCAAAGCAAATCTTGTCTCTTTACGATCTTTTGTGTTGTCCAATCTCATTTTCACAGAAAATCATTTTTAACCTAAAGTAACAAGGACTTTCCTGGTGGCCCAGTGGCTAAGACTTCATGCTCCCAATGCAGAGGGCCCAGGTTCTATCCCTGGTCATAGCACTCGATCCCACATGCCTTGCCAACAGTTTGCATGTCACAACTAAAAGAGTCTGCTTGCCACAACTAAAATCCAGCACAACCTAATAAATAAATAAACAAAAATAAATGTTAAAGACAAAAGGAAAAGGTGGTGGCCAAGGATGAGATGGTCAGATAGGATTCAATGGACATGAATTTAACCAAACTCCAGAAGATAGTGAAGGACAGAGGATTCTGGCGTGCTGCAGTCCGTACATGACTTAGCAACGGAAAAACAATAACAACAAAATATTAAAGTAGCAAATATATGTACAAAATCTCAGTAACAAACTCAGAAACAAACTTCTATAATCCATTATTACTATTATTCAATTAAAATTATATACAGTAACATCTTGTATCTGCAAGGAAAAAAGGAAATCCTATTAATCATAAGACAAGAGAAAAATAGAAAGTAAAAATAGTATTGAGATAATTAATATACTTTAGAAAAATATTTTACCCCTTAGTCAAAATATTAACAAAATTTAAATGAAGAGAATCCATGGAGACACCAAAGTAAAGCATGAATAAAGAAATTTTTTAATCTGTCCCAAAAATATCCCTAAACCCATAGCAAAAAAAAATAGAGACACAGACATAGAGAACAAACATATGGATACCAAGGAGCAAAAGGAAGGTGGGATGAATTGAGAGATTGAAATTGACATATATACATAATTGATACTATGTATAAAATAGATAGCTAATCAGATCCTACTGTGTATCACAAGAAACTCAACTCAGTGCTCTCTGGTGATCTAAATTTAAAGAAAATCTGAGAAAGAAGGGATATCTGTTTATGTATAGCTGATTCGCTTTGCTGTAGAGTAGAAACTAACACAGCATTGTAAAGCAAGTATACTCCAGTGAAGTTTTTTAGAAATAGATAGAAGTTAAAGCATATACTCTTGTGCATAAGCAGTCTTGCTCCAATCTTTATTACTGTCCTATCAGCAAGAAAGATGCCTTCAGTCCTCTCTCTACATAAAGTATGGAGCCTCCACTGAATGGAGTAAGATCCCAAAGGTGGCAATATTGTCCTTTCTAAGGACTGCCAACTTAATATTCTGAGTAGAGTACTGTGGGGGTGGGGGTGGGGGACATTGCTATTAGAACATTTCAAAGTAGCTGTGATATAATAATTTAATATCTCGATGAAGGAACAATAAATGAGGTTTAAATAATTCAGCAATTCACTAATTGCAAAGGTTATGTAACAAAGTGGTACATCAAGGGCATTAGTAACAGACAGATCTGGGCATGATAGTAATATCTGTGTTGCCAACATACTAAATTCTAAAATGAAATGAAATCCTTAAACTTTTGAAACCTCAAATTTTTATATCTGTTTTAGTCTTCTATGACCATCCTAAAAATACCACTGATTGAGTAGCTTAAACAATAAAAATATAGTTTCTCACAGTTCTGAAGGCTGAAAGTTCATGACCAAGGTGTCCGTGTATGTCAGAACTCTCTGGATTGCAGAGGTCAGCCTTCTTGCTGTGTCCTCATGTGGCCTTTCTTCTGTGATACATGGAAGATAGCACTGGATTCTTTTCTTCTTATAAGAACAACAGTCTCAGCAGATTAGGGTCCTGTCCTTTTGACTTTATTTAAACTTAGTTGTGATCTTATAGTGCTATCTCAAAATACATTTACATTGAGGGTTAGGAGCTCAAAGCATGAGTCTGGAAGAATACTATCTAGTCCTAATAATGTCTTAAAATAAATAAATAAATGTTCATACTTTCCATTGTTTACCCTCTGCTTTACCCAGGCCAGACATTAGTCAGACTTCCTCATCCCTATACTCCATTGAATTCTGTTTATCCCTATGCCTGAGCAAGTTGAACAAAAGTGAAAACGCGCCCTCCCCACCCCCCCCCTTATCAGTACCTCTTGGGAATTAGCTGACCACAGGGAGGCCCTTCTCTTATCAGATCCCATTGGTTATTTCCAGTTTTCCTACCAAACAATTTGCTGCTGGTCCGTACTTTACTATACAATAATACCTCTTTATCCTTAGTTTCACTTTCCACATATCTCAGTTGCCCACTGTCAACCATGGTCTGAAATATTAAATGGAGAAATCAAAAATTAAGTAAATGCTAAAATGTTCTGAATAGCATAATAGTCTCATGCTGTACCCCTCCATCACACCTGGATACGAATCATCCCTTTATCTAGCATATGCTTCCTGTTAGCTACATCTCAGTATTGCAGTGATTGTGTTGAAGTGCTTATTTTATTTAATTATGGCCCCAAAGTGCAAAACTAGAGCTGGCAATGTGTAAATGCCAAATATAAATTGTGAAATGCTTCTTTTAAATGAAAAAGTGAATGTTCTCAACATAATAAAAAAAAAACAAAACTTTTTTTTGCTGATGTTGCTGTTGATAAGATCTATGGAAATAATGACTCTTCTATCCATGAAATTGTGAAGAAGAAAAAAGAAATTTGTGCTACATTTTCTGTTGCACCTCAAATTGGAAAAGTTAGAACCATGGTGTTTGATAATGCTTAGTTATGATGGAAAAGGCATAACATTTGTGCAATAAGGTATTTTAAGAGTGAGTGAAAGAGAACACAATCACATAGCATTTATTATAATATATAGTTATAATTGTCCTATATTATAATTGGTAATTGTTGATCTACTGTACCTAATTTGTAAATTAAACTTCATCATAGTTTTTTATATATACGTACGTGTATGTGTGAATGTGTATGTGTCATGTTCAATTCTTTGCAACTCCATGGACTAGCCTGCCAGGCTCCTCTGCCCATGGAATTCTCCAGGCAAGAATCCTAGAGTGGGTAGCCGTTCCTTTCTCCAAGGGATCTTCCCAACCTGGGGATCGAACTCAGGTCTCCCACATTGCAGGCAGATTCTTTACCATCTGAGTCACCAGGGAAACTCTAGTTTCATATTATATATATACATATATATATATAAAATATATAAAATATGAAAAAAATGGTACATATAGAGTTAGATACTATCAAGGATTTTAGGCTAGTTGACTACTCTACTAAAAGAATTTGTTCTATACGAATTCTGTCAAACAACAGGCAGACTTCAGCATTCTGTCTTAAGAGGTCATATTCCAAAGGCTTCATGGAAAATTATCATACATAAATTTGTAGTTTCATTCCAATGCACTGAATCAAATAATGTCAAAATTTCCTAGAGCAACAAAATATACTTATGGAATTTAAATGTATGATTTTATTAGTTTGACTTCTAAGGCTTGTCAAAAAATCTTTATATGCACAATATTGAATATAAAATGAAAGAATAATATGTTCCCAAAGTGTCACTGTGCTGTTTTATTTTTGTTTTGTTTTGTTCTTCACTATCAAAGCTCCTGCTTTATCTCAGGAGAGCTTCCTATATAGTAGTAGGAGAGAGAGGTAGTCAGCTCATATTTATGAAATGTACACTATTAAATGTGCTTTCTGTCTGATGCTTTAATTATGCCACATTATTTACCTTGGAAACAACCTTTTGGGGTAGGTTTTATTATCTCCAGTTACACATTTAGAAATTAAGGATCAGAGAAGTCAAGTTCCTTGCTCAGGGTCATGCAGCTGTTACAAGGAACAGTCAGGATTTAATCAAAATTCTGTTTATATACCCAATAAAGTGCTATCTTTTTATTTTAACATTCTATGTTCCTAAGCAGGAATGATTCACATAATCTCAACAGCACAAATGAATAGGCTTGTACTTTAGGAAATGATGACGTGATACAGGAAAAAATGATGGCAGAGTATGAAAACTCTTGAGAGCACCTCTTCTCAAAGGCAAACCATAATTACAACTATTTACAGAACATCTGTACTTGAAAAGAACTTGAAGATAAGTGGAAAGGATTTACCACATTTAAAAATATAAAGAAATCACAACAGAAGAAAAAGGGGCAGAGATGCAATGTAGTTGACTCACACTTCTAGGTAGGTGACCCACGTATGGGAGGATGATCACAATTGCAGATCTCTCCAAGGAGAAAGGGGTTTGAATCTCACACTGGGCTCCCAGCCTGGGTTCCCTGCCGTGGGAGGACGAATCCCAATCACATCTGAAAGTGAAGTGAAGTTGCTCATTTGTGTCCGACTCTTTGCGACTGTATCCCACCAGGCTCCTCCGTCCATGGGATTCTCCAGGCAAGAATACTGGAGTGTGTTGCCATTTCCTTCTGCAGGGGATCTTGCCGACCCAGGGATCAAACCCAGGTCTCCCTCATTGCAGGCAGACACTTTAACCTCTGAGCCCTAAGTCCAGCACAATTTGCACATGAGAGAGTAGGATGGAGTAGGAAAGAGATTCTACTACTAAAGAGTGAACATTCCATGACCCAGAGAGAGGAAGTAATATGAAAGGAGCCTGATTAAGACTCACCTGCTGATAATGAAGAGTCTTCCAGTGAGCAGGAGGCAACTGGGATTCCTCTGAGGACATAGACCCTGGAAGTAGTCATTTGGGGAGCTCACTCTAATATGAGTTGGCACTGGCAAAAGACATTTTGTAGTCTTCCAAAATGTTTTTTTTTTTTTTTATGCTAAACTTAGCTTTTGCTTCTATGTAAAAGTAAACTCTCCTTCAAATCTGAATCGTTGCCTTGTCAGATAGAGTATGCTTCATGGCAGGTCTTTTCCTTTTATCACTCTGACTGTATTATGCCATTTCCTCTGGTCTGCAAAGTTTCACTGAAAATCAGATATTAGTCTAATGGGTGTTCCCTTTTCTGTAACTAGTAGCTTTTCTCTCACTGCTTTTAATTTTCAATGTTTATCTTTAATTTTTGCCATTTATATACTATGTCTTGGTGTAGACCTTTTTAAGTTGATCTTGTTTATGACCCTCTTTGTTTCCTGGACCTGGATGTGCTCCCTTTTCCAGTTTGGGGAATTTTCAGCTTTTTTTTTTTTTTTTCAAATAATTAATCTGCCCCTTTCTGTTTTCTCTTTCTGAGACTTCCATAATATAAATGGTATTACACTTGATTTGCCAAGAGTCTTGTAAACTATCATTTTTTTAATTCTTTCTTTTTTGTTTTTTTCTGTTAATCTTATGACACTGGCACTGGAAAATGCCATTTTGAACTCATCCCTCTGGTCATAAGTGCTTGGGGCTTAGTCAAACAACAATAGGCTGGCACCAACCCCAGAACCCACAGGACCCTCAGCCAGCTGCTCTGAGACATGACCTTACAGAACAGCTGACTGGCAGCAACCACTTGAGAGAGCTTGGCTGTGAGCCAGGCCAGAGGCCAGCTCTATCTACAAATGTATCAACACTAGTCAGCCTACTGAACAGAATAGTCCATGGCATCTACAATTGGGGTACCCTGGAGTATATAGCTATGAGGGCCAGAGGAGAATACACACATGGGTCCTATAAGATGTCTTCTATATAAGGTCACTTCTCCAAGATTTGAAAATGTAACTATCTTATCTAATACGTGGCAATAATAGAGAATCAGGAAAAAGGAGGATACAGAGGAATATGTTCCAAATGAAAGATCAAAATGAAATCTCAAAAAAGAGATAGATAAGCAAACTTTGCTTAGAGATAAGCAAACTACCTGATGAATACTTCAGAATAATGATCATAAAGATTATAAATCAGGAGAAGAATGGATGAACACATGAGAATTTTAATAAAGTTATAAAATATAAAGAAGAAGGAAACAGAGTTAAATAATACAATAATTGAAACAAAAAAGACACTAGAAGGAATCAACAATAGATCAGCTGATACAGAGAAACAAATCAGCAAATTGGAAGACAGAATAATGTAAACCACCTAAGCTGAGCAGAAAAGAAAAAAAAAAATTAAAAATGAGGCTACTCTAAGGCACCCCTGGTAAATCAAATGTAATACCATATGCATTATGGGAGTCTCAGAAAGAGAATAGAGAGAGAAATTAGCAGATTAATTATTTGAAAAAAATAATAGCTGAAAACTTCCCCAAACTGGAAAAGGAAGCACATTCATGTCCAGGAAGCATAGACAGTCACAAGCAAAATCAACCAAAGAGATCCACACCAAGACATATTATAATATAAATGGCAAAAAATAAAGATAAAGAGAGAACATTAAAAGTATCAAGAGAAAAACAACTAGTTGCAAAAGAGTGAACACCCATTGGACTAAAATCTGATTATTCCATGAAACTTTGCAGACCAGAGGGAGTGGCATAATAGAATCAGAGTGATAAAAGGAAAAGACCTGCAATGAAGCATACTCTATCTGACAAGGCAACAATTCAGATTTGAAGGAGAGATCAAAGGTTTAGTAGAAGCAAAATCTAAAATAGTTTAGAATCACTAGACAGCTTTATGAAAAATGTTAAAAAGACTCCTCTCAATGGGAAAAAGAATACAACTAGAAAGATGAAAATTAGAAAGAAAAATATATCATTAGTAAAGGCAAACATATAAAAAATGTAATATATAACTATTTATAAAGCTAGTCTGAAGGGTAAAGCAACAATGATGCAAACATTAAACATGAGTGGGAAGTAAAAATTTAAGGTTGCAAGAATGTGTTAGAACTTATAATATCACTTAAGAAATGTGTGTGTGTGTGTGTGTGTGTGTGTTTGTACCCTTCCCAGGTTGCTCAGCTGTAAAGAATCTGCTTGCAATACAGGAGATGTAGGTTCAATCCTTGGGTCAGGAAGATTCCCTGGAGAAGAAAATGGCAATCAACTACAATATACTTGCCTGGAAAATCCCATGAACAGAGGAGCCTGGCCAGCTGCAGTCCATGGGGTTACAAAAGATTCAGACATGACTGGGACACTAAACAACAACAACAACCAGAAACCAAAAATCTCTAGCAGATACACACACACAAAAAAGATAAGGAATCCAGATATAAAAACAAAGATAGACACTCACTCACAAGGTGAGATAATGAGGAAGTGAAGAAAAAGAACTATAAAATAACTGAAAAACAATTAATGAATTGAAAATAAGTACATACCAATAAATAATTACTTTATAAATAAACTAAAGATTTCAACCAAAAGACACTGAGTAGCTGAATGTTTATAAAACAAGACTCATCTAAGAAGCTCACCTCAGATCTAAAGACTTGCAGAGACTGAAAGACAGGGAAAATATATTCCATACAAAGGGAACAAAAAGAAAGTTGGGGTAGTAATATTTATATCAGACAAACATACTATGAACAAATGTTACCATAAGAAACAATGATATTATATAATTATAAAGAGAAAATTCAAAGAAGAAAATAAATCAATCAGAAATAAATATGTACCCTACACAAAGGCAAATAAAGAAAATATTAAGAAACGTAAATGGAGAAATTAACAGTAGCACAATAATAGAAGGAGACTTTGACAACTCTCTGACATCAATGGTCAGAACAGGTCAGATCATGTAGACAGAAAATTAATAAGAAAACAGATATAAAATGACACAAACTACATGGATTCATTTTATATATATACACATATACATAGGCATATACATATATATATATATAGTCCTTGTTAGTCATTAAGTTGTGTCCAACTCTTTTGAGACCCCATGGACTATAGCCTTCCAGCTTCCTCTATTCATGGTATTTTCCCAGCAAGAATACTGGGGTGGATTGCCATGCCCTCTTTGCAAGGGATCTTTCTGACCTGGGGATCAAACCCATGTCTCCTGTGTTTCCTGATCACAGGCAGATTTTTTTCCACTGAACCACCAATATAGGGAAGCCTATAATACACACACACACACACACAGTGTGTGTAAGTGTATATATATATATATATACATATACATATATATATATATATATAAAACATTTTATCCAAAAGCAACAGAATGCATATTATTTTCAAGAGAATAAGGAACATCTCCAGGATAGATTACACACTAGGCCACAAAATAAATTTCAATAAATTTAAGAATATTGAAATCATATTAAGCATATTTTTTAACTAAAACACTATGAGACTAGAAATCGACTACAAGAAAATAACTGTAAAAAGCTCAAACAAGTGGAGGCTAAACAACATATACTACTAAATAATCAATTGTTTGATAATAATGTAGAAAGCAATTAAAAAAAAACCTCAGAAGAAATAAAAATGAAAACACAATGATCCAAAGTCTATTGGACACAGAAAAAGTGGTGCTAAGAGGGAAGTCTTTAGTGACACAAGCCTGCTTCAGGAAGGAAGAGAACCTCAAATAAACAGTGTAATCTTATACTTAAAGGAAATAGAAAAGAAAAAGAAAAAAAGAACCAGCAAAACCAAAATTTCATAGTAGGAAAGAAATGATTAAAATCAGAGCAGAAATAGAAACCAAAAAAAAAATTGAAAATATTAATGAAACTAACAGCTAGTCAATTTTTTGAAAAGAAAAATAAAATTGGCAAAATTTAGCCAGACTCATCAAGAACAAAGAAAATAAGATCAGAACTGAAGGAAAAGTTACAACCTGCACCACAGGAATACAAAAGATCATAAGAGAGCACTTAAAACAACTATATGTCACTAAAATGGAAAACCTAGAAAAATCAAATTCCTAGAAACATATAATCTCCTAAGACTGAGTCAGGAGGAATTAGAGAATATGAATATACCAAATACCAGCAATAAAATTAAATTAGCATTAAAAAACACTAGCAACAAACTAAAGTCCTGGACCAGATGAATTCACAGGTGAATTCTACCAAACATTAAAAGAAAATTTAACACTCATTCTTCTCAGACTATTCAAATAACTGCAGAGAAAGAAATACTTCCAAATGCATTCTGCAAGGCTATCATCACTCTCATAACAAAACTAGATTAAAAAAAAAAAGAAAAGAAAATTATAGTTCAGGTTCACTGATGAACAAATATGCAAAAATCCTTAACAAACTATGAGTAAACTGAGTTCAATAACACTTTGAAAAGATCACACACCATGATCACATATAATTTATCCTAGGGATGTAAATATGGATGGTTCAATATTTGCAAATTAATCAATATGATTCACCATTTTCACAAATTGAATAATAAACGTTATGTGATTATCTCAATAGATGCAGAAAAGCTTTGGACAAAATCCAACAACCATTCTTGATAAAAACAATGAAACAATTTGGTACAGAAGTAACATCTCAGCATAATAAAAGCCACATTAGGCACATCTACACCACATCATACTTAATGATGAAAAGAAAAAAAAAAAAAACAAAACTGAAAGCCTATCCTCTAAGCTCAGGAACCCAATAAGGTTGGCTACTTTAATCAGCTTTATATAACAAAGTAGAGAAGTTATAATCACAGCAACCAGACAAGAAAGAAGAGAAAAAAGGAATCTGTATGGAATTTAGAAAGATGTTAACGATAACCCTATATGCAAAACAGAAAAAGAGACACAGATGTACAGAACAGAATTTTGGACTCTGTGGGAGAAGGCGAGGGTGGGATGTTTCGAGAGAACAGCATCGAAACATGTATATTATCTAGAGTGAAACAGATCACCAGCCCAGGCTGGATGGATGAGACAAGTGCTCGGGCCTGGTGCACTGGGAAGACCTAGAGGAATCGGGTGGAGAGGGAGGTTGGGGAGGGTGGATCGGGATGGGGAATACATGTAAATCCATGGTTGATTCATGTCAATGTATGACAAAAACCACTACAATATTGTAAAGTAATTAGCCTCCAACTAATAAAAATAAATGAAAAAAAAATTAGAGGGGAAAACATAAAACTATCCCTGTTTGTAGATGACATGTAGAGCAAAAAGATTAAAGATCAGCAAAACTTTTTTGAATTAATAAATGAACTTAATGAAGTTGCTGGATACAAAATTACTATATGGAATTTTGTTGCATTTCTTCACAGCAAAAACAAACTTTCATAAAGATAAATTGAGAAAGCAATCCAATCTATAGTTGTACTTTAAAGAATAAGATACCTAAAAATAATCATAATTAAGGAGGTACAATAGCTGTGCTTAGAAAATCATTAAGTCATTGATGAAAGAAACAGAAGTCCACATCAACAAATGGAAAATAACAATATGCTCATGGATTGAAAGGATTGATATTGTTGAAATAGCCATGCTAAACAGTGTAATATACAGATTCAATAAAATTCCTTTCAAAATATTAGTGGAATTTTTCATAGAACTAGAATAAATAATTCTAAAATTTGTATGGAAACTCACAAATCCCTAAATAGCCATGACAATCTTGAGAAGAAGAACAAAACTGAAGATATCACACTCTGGGCTTTCAAACTATAGTACTAATCTATAGTAATCAAAACTGTGTAGTACTGGCACAAAGAATGGACACATAGAATGAAGGAATAGTATAGAGAGTCTATCAATAAACCCACAGTTATATGATCAATTAATCTACCACAAAGGAGGCAAAATATATAATGGAGAAAACACATCCTCCTTAAAAAATAGTGTTATGAATATTGAACAGCTACACACAAAAGAACCAAATTGAACTATTTTCTTACATAATATGCAAAAATAAACTCAAAAGGGATTAAACAATTGAATGTAATACCTAAGACTGTAAAACTTTTAGAAGAAAACTTAGAAAGTACACTTTTTATTTAGTTTTTTTTCACAGATTATATTTCATTATAATTTAATACAAGACATTGTGTACAATACACCATGCTATAATAGTAAACCCTTGTTGCTTATCTATTTTATATATAGTAGT